>NW_020448274.1:216725-316244 GCF_003343035.1 Apteryx rowi
CTTCCTTCTTCTGGTTGAGTTTTGCCAGGAGCTCCTTGCTCATCCATGCAGGTCTCCTGCCTCCTTTGCTTGACTTCCTACTCATAGGGATGCACCGCTTCTTTCTGAACTGGTAGAGCATATCCCAATGAAGGAGGTCCAAAGTTCTCCTTTATGCCCTTGAGAATGGCTCAAGTGGGATATAATAGTTCACGGCTTCCCTAAGGCTTCCCTGTGAAGCAGCCTTTGCAGTCCAAGGAGCAAGTACTGCAAACACAATTCTTTGTTTCAACATCTGATGTTTGTACAACACTCCACTGTATATCCAGCATTTGATAAATTAAGTTTAAGGACATTATTGTTTACAAACTGAAAATGAGATGGCAGCAATAAACAGTTTAAGAATATAAAAGATGGATTGGAAATCTCCCTGGTCTACATGGTCTACATGTCCCAAAGGCCATCATTTTCTTTGTGTTCAAATTGTATACTGGTAGAAGGACACTAAAAATAGAAAATTTTCATCTTGAATTTTTACTCTAAAAGAAAGAAGTCTTGGCTTCAATAAGCTTACAGTTTATTTACCTTATCAAAGGCAATTTAAAATACTACAGAATTCTGAAAACAGAGTCACACACTTGCATATTCTAGAGCTGCATCTCAAATAGTAAAGAAGATGTCTGGAGAAGAAGGCTTTGCTTTGAAATCTAACATGTGACTTAGATCAAGCTATGACATACTGAAATATAGCTACTCACCCTGGGATTAAAGGCCAGCATCTGAGGATCATTAGGATCAACTACAGAAGGATATGGCTCAAAAATGACAACTTTCCTAGGAGACTCTAACGCAGACCGACACATGGATACTAACAGATCAACCACCTGAGGATAAAGACAAAGATTTATTCAGTATATATACTTTTATATTGTATCATGCAGTCTGCTTTTCATTTTATACATTATAGTAATATGGTATTTCATTATTACCTATTTTATCCAAACTGTTTTATTCATGGCACATAGTTTAGGACTGATATTGATCTCAACAGGCTTTGGTTCTGACCCTAAAGCTTATTCCAGATGCCTAAATGGGACCAGTATTTGGTCCTAAATGTATCCCAATGCCAAATATATTGTCTACAGTCCTGCTTTCTCTTGTTTACATGTGATAATTCCTGGATGAAATTCATCCTCTAAGGAAATGGCTCTGTGCTGGGTCTTTGTRCAGTAGATGTCAGCAAAGAATGTTTCACAAGGAGGAGAAAAAGGAGGAGAGGATGAGATTGGTGAATCTGTACCACTGCCTACTGTTCTCCTGAAGATTATAATTGTAGAAACACTGGTAAACATTGCTTCCGCAAGAGCCAGAACCATGCACTGATTTAACAGTCATTTGCATGGCTCACACTGAGAGATCCTCTTCCCTTCTTTTGTAGACTTATGACATGGCTTTGAATATGTGTTCATTTCCAACATATCACCATAAGATTGTGTGTGTAATGTGCACACATGCATGTATGCACATATGTCCATGTAGATGCACACACAATACAGTGACACATTTAAGCATAACTGCACCAAAACGCGTAACGGAGAGCTTAAAAATAGACTATAGCAATCACAAAACAGAAAGAAAGCAGTTTTCTGGAGCTATGAAACCTAAATCCAGCTCATAATGAAATCCAAAGTTGCTACATAAAAATGTAGCTGCAAATTGACTCATTTCTCTCTTGGTTCCTCTGTGCCTTTTGAAGATATTTCTCTGTAAAAATGAAGTTTTCCATGAAAGGAACAAAAAGCTGAGACAAGCTGTAGCTAGTAGGCATCCCTGGTTCCTCCCACAATCCCAGACAGATCAGATCTCAACTCACAGCTCAAGCTGTTCTAAAAGTTATTATATCTTTGTTATTATATCTGATCACTTGAAGGAAATAAAAATGAAGGTCCTTTAGAGAAGCAGAATGAAAATAAGAATCATGTAATGAAAGTGAAAGGGAATGGTGCTGCAGCAAGTCATACTGTTGCCATTATCCTCCTCTGCTTCTTTAGCATGAATGGACAATTTTCTCCATCTGTTTAAAAATATTCTGCTAGTTCCAGTTACTAAATATCTCACATGTATTGAACAATGAAGTTATTTGAGTAATCATTCCTTCCTCCACAGTGCTCTGATTTCTCTCCAGTTTATAATACCTACAAGTGTGATGAACATTTCAAAATAGGGCATCTACACTAGCATTTGGAAAGGAGTGTAGGAGTCTGTTTACACAGCCAGGTCAGGCAACCAAGCCAGCAACCGTGTAAATGTGTTATCATGAAAGCGAGCCTGAGTTCATATACTCTACTTCTCAGAAGCACATCTTAGTTTCCAGCTGTAAAACACTTGGGGAAGGGTTGTATGAGTCCCCAAATCTTATAACACAGTGATCCAAAGTTATCTTGCTTTATGACTTGCATGTGGGACTTTGTCTTAAATTTGGCACAGTACTTATAAGAGCATCATCCCAAAGTCTCCTTTTAAAACAAGTGTTGACTTTTATATTGTTTCTCACCATCACACCAGTATATTGCTCTTTCATGGAGGAAAGATAAATAGATTAGGCTTAATTAAACCCCTGATTTCCCCTGAGATCATTGTTCTGAGCTGATGGAACTCAGCAGCTTAAACTGGCAGATAAGCGTAATACAAACATTACAATACAAATTTGTTTATGTGTTCCTTGGTAATAGGAAAGGCTGTGGATCTAGTAAATGTCCTTATAGCTGGGCCTGAACTTCTCCTACCTAACAGAGGGCATTTAAGCAGCTAAATTAGGATTTAAATATTTTCAGGGAAGAAAACAAGACATTTTTCTGAGGACATTGTCTCTTATGACATCAGTCGTTCAGGTAGTGCTTACCACTCTTAAGAGATTCTCYAGAAGGAGTCTGAACTATCAACAAATCAGGCACTTAACTTTCAGGCATTTTGGGTAAGTGATTGAAATAAGGCAAGTGAATTTAAACTTAAAGTTTTAGAAAGTGTAATCTCTGATTATTAAGAAAGAGCCGTCAGAATACCGGGAGTGACAAAGTAGAGATGTATACTTTAAAAAACTAGCTTTAGCCAGTTTTAGCTAATTTTTAATCTAGCTTTCTAAAACTTGCTTTAGGAAAAGCACAGTAGAAAAAACAGGATATGATTTGCAAGAGTGGGAGCCTATATTTGGGCTTCTTAGCCGCACAAAATGATTTGGAGCTGGAAGATTCTTCTACATTTACCAAAATGTAGATATTCACAATGTGAACCCCCACATCTTAGCTAGTCAGTGTAGGTTCTCTTTATAATCAATGGTGAAAATAACCATTGTGTTGGTAGTCTATACTGTGATTCATATAATCCTAAATTCATGTCAAAAATAGCTCAGATGAATCAGTCCCTAAAAGTGTTGAATTCTTTCTGCAGACAAGAAAGGAAACCCAACCAGATCAGATGTAGTGAGCTGGGTGAGATGCTATCACTGGAGTGAGACTCACCAAAATTTGGTCACCTAAGTCCAATAGCACAATCAACAAAAATTCTTTTCTAACTACTTTAAGCACCAGTAAGGTTGTAATCATTTCAGTACTGTTCATCAAGGCTCTGTGGATGTAGAGGTGCCATATCTCAATACAGCATTTCTAGAGCTAGCTATGCATATGCCTGCAGCCAGAAGGTGTGCATAAAACACAGAGTGAGTCCTAATCAGGACCATCTCTCCTTTCAGTTTCATTGAAAAAGAGGAGTGAGAGCTAGTTTTCTGTACCTAAATGACCATGTAAGTGCCTACATTCAGAAAGCAAAAATCTAGCTCCACAGCAACACATAACTCAGGTCTTTAGAGGACGTCAGACTGGAGAAGAGATGGTGTTTCATCAGCACATCTCTCTCTACATTTCTTACAGGCTTGCAAAGGTTGTAAGAACTTGCAAAGCTTGCAAAGGCTTTTATTTGGCATGCCAAATGTTGCAAATAAAACTCATAGCCATCCAACTGTCTTCTGATATCAGACCTCAGATCTCGCACTTACATTCTCAAGTCAAGAAGCTGGTGTATACTGCTGCAAGTTTTTTCCTTTGTGGATGTGCCCATCAGTGACATGCAGGCACTTAGCTGTGTAGCTTATTTCCAGTGGATAGACTCACTAGTTAAATGAGCTGAATCTCTGCTCTTTTGAAAAACATATTGCTTACTACATACCTTAGTGCATAATGAGGAACATATGCTTAGGAAATCAGAGAGGAGTGTACTTATCCATAAGATTTCTAAAGGCCATTGTACCTTGAATTTACTGAAATTCTGTAACTATTTTAATCTACAGTTAAATGGTGATTTGGAAGCATAGTTTAAAACCTCTGATTAATAACTGAATTTAGAGTCAGGAAGCAAGCTCATATTAAATTCCTGATCCTTGAGAAGAGAGAAGAAACTTATGCAGCAACATCAATAAGGACGTTTCCACTGTTATTTAATAATCAAAAGAGCAGATGCTCAGTGGATAGCTGTATCCCAACACCAAGAACAGGAAGTAGCTTACTAATTGCAAGAGAGTAGTGATGGCTCATTAGGTGAAAATAAATGGGAGTTATCCCCAAAAGACAATGGTCGCCTTTATAGACAACCCAGGTGACCTAATTGAATACAACTAAACAAGAAAGTAGGGTTACTCTAATTACATGGAATGAAAACAATGGAAGCACCTCATTAGTAACTTTTGAAAATGCCGTGCTTAAACAGTGTAGTTACAGCTATACATATAAGAGTTGACAAATAAATAATACTTACCAAAAAGTACTGATACAGAGAAAATAAATCAAAATAAATTCTAGAAGTGACTGAGAAGACTGAATATACTTATACAAAATCAGACATGCAATGAGCATTGGATAATTCTACCTGAGCCCCAGTTGCAATTTCATCAGCAGCTTCGTTCATGACTCCTAATGTTTGGAAAGCAAATACACAGAGCTCCCGTTCACACACAGTGGGCTAGAGAGAGAAAGAAAATTAATTATATTTTTATTCTAGTTTGGGGTTATTGCTTTTATCATGCAATACCTACAACAAAAAAAMCCACTATTTAATCTTAACTCTTTTCTCCAGATATTAACTGCAACATTAATTTCAAAATATGA
This sequence comes from Apteryx rowi, assembly GCF_003343035.1. Lineage (NCBI taxonomy): Eukaryota > Metazoa > Chordata > Aves > Apterygiformes > Apterygidae > Apteryx > Apteryx rowi. The sequence goes on from NW_020448274.1 coordinate 221,861, forward strand.
ATACATGCCAATAATTGAGGAAGACACATTACAAAATCATTTTAATAATCTGCAAAACAGGTGATTAAAAACTCAAAAACTCTTCAGAACTCCCAAAGGCTCAACTTAAAAGAAATCTAAACATTTTACAGCATATAAATTATGTCACATAAATTAGTCACAGTAAACAAATGTCCTTAACACTGTCCTATCAGACTCTGAAAACTACCTACATAATTAAAATTAATGGAGAACAAATCTAGAAACTAACATGGGCACACCCCCTTTATAACTGCAGGTTTATTCTTCACAGCTTGCTGTTCTGCTAAAGAAAACACACAAAAAAAGATCTGATCCAGAAGATAAAATTTTTGAAGAACCCATTTTGAAGAATACTTTTAATTTGATTTTTATCTCATTTAACAATTTACTTGTAAACTTCAGGCAAATGCATTATATTTTCATAGAATAAATACTTATTTGGGAAGGTCACATGTTATTTCTATAAAGAAAAAAAATGTGAACTCTTTTTTTTTAGATATGGAAAAACTCATCCATATACCTCACTGTTAAACCAATTTTTGCCTTTCTTTTTTTGAAATGTTAAATTCACAGTGCTAACACAAAGTTTGAATAAAAAAAAAACTAGCTAGACTTATGAAAACTAAGCAAGATTTGAGAGTTCTGTCTCCATAAAGCAAAAAAAAAGCAGAAACAAAAAAGAACACAGCTTTAAGTAAAGAGAATAGGCATGTCTTCATAGGCCTCCTAATTAGATACACTCCTCATAGCAACTCCATGCTTATTTACTGAAAGTTAATTAGCAGTTCAACATTTTAAAGGCTTAAGTAATGAATCATACAAAGTGAATTGTTATAAGCAGTCAAAATGAACAAACAGTCGAAACAAATACAAGAATGAAAAAAAAATTAAAACCTTCCTTATAAATTGATCCCAACAACAGAAATTTTAACTACAGTGCTAAAAACAGTCTAAAATACATATTTTTGGTTACCATTTCCTTGAGTTCAATATATTAAATCCCAACTCATAGAAACTTAAAACTATCTTTAATAGGTACCACCGAACAACTAAAAATTCCGAGTCTAGCTACCATGATAATCTCTGCAGAATTTGTAACTCTATGCTTTGAAGTTCAAGGCAATGTCTCTAGAAAACCCTTGCAGAAATGAAAAATATATCAAACACACAAAGCAAACATAAAATTTAGTAGAATTCTGTTCCAGGAAACAGCTTTGTCGGTAATAAGCATAATGCTGTACTTGCAGTCACTTGTTTCATAGCCCTTCAAATATGCCTTTGTTGGGTTTCAAAGATCCCAGACTTCAATAAACATCAGAAATCTACTGCATTGACATATTCTCACATCAACTGCTTTACAAGAGCTATCACCTTTCAAGTCTAATAGAGTGTCACCCATTTGATTTATTTTATCTGCTATGTTACATTGCATCAGGCAGCAGACGAAGCCTAACATGATCCAATTCGCTGTGCCATCACGCACTCAACAAAAAATATTTATTATTGCCGTTATTCTTAGTCTTTCACATTCAGAAGGTGGCTGAACCATTTGCTTAAGTAGTCGGGGAAGCATGGTGGCACCACTAGCTTGACTTTCATAATCAACAGCATACACAGACTCCCTTTCACCCCAGAGCAAAGGAATGGAGAAATAATTTAGCATGGCTAAATTTAGCCACGCTTGCCATAAAAAAAGCATTAGAAAATACTTACTGTTGTCATTTTGTTTATAACCTCAGCAAAATAAGTTACTCTGAGACTTAAAGATGGCAAATGGAACACAGAATTTGACTCTTCTGTTTTTGTTTTTTTTTTTCTTGTTTTATGATGCCAGAAATGTTTGAGTATCTAGAAAGGAGAATTTAGTAAAGGGATCACTGTACTTATGTTTGACATTTGAAAGGACTTTTTCTCTCAGATAGACATTGGGGCTAAGATCTTAAAGCTGGAGAACTGTAGGTATGAGAAGAAGGAAGACACCAAACGTTGACCTCCAAAGAGGAACAGACATTACAGTTAGGAAATACAAAATTCTTCTGATTTTATGCATTTGATGAACTTCTATGCCTAATAAATAATTTTTGAGAATAAAGACTTCACAAGACGATGCTGATAAATAACACTTTAAGAAACAGAAAGAATGAAGAATCACTACGTTTCCAAGACACCCACAATCTAGTGGTATTTATTTCTGTGTTCAGATAATACATCTAAAATACCTCCAGACAGAACACAAAATCATCCAAGAACAGTCACTAAAACCTCACATGCTAAATTCTTAATACATTATAAAATCAGAGGAACTGTTATGCTAACTTTATCTGATCTCCTTCAAAACACAAGAAACAACTTTTCCCAGTGTTTTTTTTTCTTTTTTTTTAATCCAAACCAATTTCTATGTGAGCAAAAACATATATTTCAGGAATTCACCCAGTTTGCTATACAGAATTCAAGTAAATAATACAGTACACAGCATTCCCAGAAAATTTTCTCCAATTTTTAACCTTGCAATTAAAAAAAGGAGGTACATCTAGTCTGAATTTGTCTTTCTTCACTTACTACTTCTTCAAAGCATTTCTATGGTAGGTTCTGTCTAACTTCTGAAATCATGAAATTCCTGTTTGAAGTGGCATTGGTTAAAGAAAAAAACGACACAAAAAATTACACACTATACAATATCTGCATTCCACATGCTCTTTTCTACTAAAAGCTGGAGGAAATATATAGTTTTGCATTAGACAAAACATCTGGAGTCTGTCAATGTAATGGGGAAAAACACCCAAACCCTATAGCAATATGGATGCTTCAGTAACCTGCTTTCATATATCCGCTTCAATATATCTTTAGAAGACAAAGCTTAAAGAAAATCACAAGGTTTTTGGTAAAACTGTGGGGTGGGATTCAAGGCAACCCTTATGCTGCTACTTCTGTTTTGCATGCTGCCAGTGTGTTTCCCTTTACAGTGTCCTCATGTCTCTTTTCTTATAATAGGATGTGAGCCCTTGGGACAGGAACAGTCTTTTGTTCCAACTTCACATCATCAATATGAGAAATACCCCTAGCCACAGTAAACAAACAAGAACAACAGTAACGCATTTACAAATATTACATTGTTCCACTGTCATTTTTGGGTACTCTTGGTTTAAAAYCACTTAATATTCAGCAAGCTGAATTTTCTAAGAACTTTCATGTATAGACACATTCTTACTGATGTAGGCCCATATCCACACAGGTACATAAATATTTAACTTGCATCAGATCCCACCAGCTTCCATTGTTTTCAAAGGGAAAATACATGCCGAATTAGGATTTATACACTTAAATATATGGGTTTGAGCTTGGACCTTATCTATTAGACAGTGAGGTCTTAGGGACATGCAAAATTTTACAGATTACAACCACCACCTTGAACGGCACTCTGAACTGAATAGCTGTGCAAATTTGTTCTCACTACCTGAAGAGTGGGGCTGTAACTCCCATTCAACAAAAACAGCCAGTGGTCTCACATATACTTCATTTTTAATTAGAAGGCAGAAAGTAAATGTAAGGCTGTTGACTTCCATAAAACTGTTAGCTAAGTGAAGATCATTGGTGCCAAAAGACTATTTAGAAGGATAATTATTCTATTGGGAAAAAGCCAGAAGAAAATAAGAGCCAGGCAGCTAACAGGCTGAAACTGCAAATGCTCAAAAGCAGAAGGCACTGATGAAGCAGAAGGCATTTTTGAACAGAATAAGGTTTGCTGAGTTTTCCTTTAGCACCTCCATTTTTTGCATGCTCAGTAGCACTCATCCACAGCTGTTGTGAAGAAAAAGGGCTCAGTCAGAGTTCCTGCATGAGACAAAGCAAGTATCACTTCTTACAGCAGTGACTCTGAATAGCACATAGGCAAACCATCAAACTGCTATGACATATTCTGGTTTCTGGACTCATGCATTATTTAAAATATTTTCCAGACATTCTTTCAATTCATTAGTTGAAACTTTTATAGCCAATGCTGATCTATCTTGTTATTTTATAATGTGTGGTGCAGCTGTGCTCAGAAGAGCAATGTGCCAACCTTTCATGTACCCTGTGGGATGCCACACAGACACTAATGAGGCTGCAACATGACCAACACACCTAAGAACCTCTTGATCTAATAGGAGAAGCTCAGAGAAGGCTCATAGCCTGACTTACAGCAAATGTCACAAATGGAAAAGGTGAAACTACTAGTGACCACCTCACTTCTAATGAAAGGACCTGGCAGTGGAGATACATCTTCAAACCTATGTTCTATTTTCAAATTTCAGGTAAGTCCCACCGTAGTAATATTAGGTTTTCAATAGGAGGAAATTTTCTCTTTCTAGTCAGTACAAGCACTAGAAGGATGAGGATTCAAAGCAGCAGCAATAATATTCAAAATGTGGATAGATAGATACAGAGAGAGAGAGAGAGAAAGAGAGGGAGAGAAAGAGAGAGGTAAAAAGAAAGAGAGATAGGGAAAGAGAAAGAAATAGAGGGAAAAAGAGAGAAAAACAGACAGACAGACAAAGACAGACAGACAAAGACAGCCAGGCAGACAGACAGAGACAGACAAAGACAGAGACAGAAAAAAAAATAGGTAGGTTAAGGTTTCTTTGCAAGGGAGCTTTCACATTTTCCAGGTTTATTTCATAGTTTGTGTAAGGTATGGATTTTCAGATATACATCTTACCCATATTTGTAAGAGAAGACAAAATAAGATTGGTTTCTAATTCTCTACCACGTGAGTCCATGTTACATAAAGATCAATTATATTGGGACCAATAAGTATAACATTATCACATCTGAAACAGAATCCAGAGCTGTCGGAAAGGCTCTCTTCTGGATCTTTCATAGCTTACCTCTGTTGTTAGCCATGATTTCAGATGAATTAACAAGTGCTCCAGAAACCTCAGTTTTAACCACAGTCTGACATATGAGGGTCAAAATGGTAACCGGAAGACAGGCACTAATGAGGTGCTTTTATACTTTCTACCAATGCTATTTAAACACTTTGTGTAAATTCTCATTCTCTGAAAGAAGTCTAGAACAACGCACATTTATGAGCTTAAGCCTTTTATGTTTCCCATAGTACAACAGAATGCTCAATTCACCTCAAAATTGATAAAACTTAAAAAAATATATATATTRTAATGTGTATCCTAGAAAACACTCCCACAGAATTATACAAGGTAAAGATTTTAAGAGTCCGACCTGCATGATCTCTGGACTTAATTACATCATCACTGAAACTATCCAGAATAATCATTAACTAAACATAATGTTCATCAGGCTTCAGAATTCAAGCAATTTTTCATTATTAATGATCAAGACTATTTTGAAAGGCAAATTAAATGCACATCTGCCTATTCTGCCATGGTGTATACTTCCCTGTGTCTAGTACTAGCCCACAGTGGATTAAAAATTTATGATTTATTAAAATTAAAAATCAGAATTGTGTTTTAATAATTTTTATTGACAGGTTTTCCCTTTATGTTAAAACATATTTCAAAATAAACTTTAAAAATTAAATACTTAATCATGGCACTGTATACTATCTCATAAATTTACACTGATTTAGGAATTGCTTTAAAATTAAATAATTACCAAGATGTACATCTTTGTCTTGAAGTTTCAAAGGAAGTCAAACCACTGACCCAGTAAATGCCTAGAATCCAAAACTGAGTTTATTTTTGAACTACTAAACTAACTTTTGATAGCTGTTCCCTTCTCTGTAGGTGCTGAGAAAATAATGAAAATATTTCCTGTATCTTTCATCTTATATCTGCAGGAAAGACAGGGATTTCTACCAATTCCCTAAAGTGAGTCTCACTCGTTTGTTGTTTTTCTTAGCTCCTTTTGGGAAATCAGTAATGTACCAAGGCTAGTGGTGAGGTCAAAATCTGCTTTTGTCATCTTGTTCCTTAAGCTATTAGATATAGAAGCTGGTAACAAATAAGTCATGGGAAATTACCTGTTTTTTATCATAGCTTAGCATGTAGTTAGCTCTTCTTTCTACTTGAGGTGAGAGGAGAAAGACTGAATGGACTAATTTGTCTAAGTATGATGGTATGAAAGTTCCTTACTGGTACCAGAAAGAAACATTATTTATTACTATGAAATACAAAATCATCTGTATTAGGAAAACTAATATTCACTGCATGATTTGACCTCTAAATGCCATGTTATCAGCACACGTTCAGCATACCTGCAAGCACCTGGCTTTGTTCAGTGTTTTAATGTTTTTAATGAGATGTTTTTAATTTAATGTTTTAATGAGATGTCTAGAAATCTTGTAAATGAATGTTAACTGCTCTGATTTAAATTTCAGCCAAACAGAGGGAAGCAGGTACTGAGAGGGGAGGCAGGGCAGAAGGGAATGCTGTTTGCAGGCATTTTACCCCATAGCCTGTGAGAAATTTTCATAGCTAACTTTCAAATAAAAATGTTTCTGCTCAGGTTTTGAATCCTGGCTATTTTTTACATCCATGTGTCACTGCAGTGGATTATAACTTAGCAGACCAGTGCCCAAACACTGGACTCAGGTTTTAAAAGAGCTGGAAACCTTTACAGGTGATGTAAGACAGCTTCTGGCACCTTTATGAATTCAAGAACAAGATAAGCTCTATATAGGTTTACACACTGCCAGAGAGCAGGAATAATTTATTCAATAGCCTATCACACTAAATCTATGAGATAAGCTCTCCAAACAATCTTACTACATTTTGTGACACATGAAACACATTGCTGAAAGACACAGTAGACACGACAGTGGTGAGCACATGCAATATGTAGAAAGATGAAAGAATAGACTGAGACTGAGTGAGAAATGTCCCTTGCTCTGTTGGCTTTGTTTTTGTTGATCTGGACTTTATTTGCTGCTTTTCCTCCTTTGGCATTCTTTGACAGTTCAGACTTTTTTTTTTCCTTCCCAGAAGTATAAATAGATGGCAAATAAACAAGCACTATAGAGCGCTAGCTGGGCAAGGTGAGCTCTGATGACTTCTTGGCTCCGGGACAGACTAAGCTACAGCCATCGTGCTCTCCCAGTAAACAATAAAATGCTTGAAGTCCATTCCACTAAAGTACTGGTTGTAACTGGAGACAGCTTTTTCATAAAAAGAAAAAGAAAAAGCAGGTTATACTGTACACTGACAATAAGAAAGATCGTGGCACTATTCTACAAGAAAGGAAACTTAACTCCAGCACTTTGGCTAAACTCCAGTCTGGCTAAATATATTTGCATAGCTATACTTTTCTCCACAGTTCAATGACTTTTATTCTACTCAGAAAACACCCGCCCCTAAATGGTGTACTGTTTCTGCAACATCAATGTTACTGTGTTCCTGTGGTGGTTAAGAAACACATATTCAAAGGCCAGAGAAATCCAAGAYCTATTCAAGTCAACAGGAATTCAGCGAGGCTGAGATTTCTCCCCAAAATGACTAAATCGTAACTGAGCACTGCAGCGTGAAAAACATTCTAAAAATGTAAGGTTGCTAACATAAATACAGATATATCAGAATTCCCAGATTGTACTTAGTTTTAGAGCTAAATACAAACAACAGGCATTTCAAATATTGTTTCAAAGTATTTTACCATTTATATTTTATGGGCAAAAGTTTAAACAGCAGAGACATCTGTACCAGAGTGCAAATTTCAAGGAAAATACCTCCTATATTTAGTTTTGCTGAATTTTTTACTGCTTATTTCCTGCTTTGTTCTAAAAAGGCCTTAGTCTAAGATTTCAACACAAGATGGCACTCTAAAGAGACTTCTTGACTTGAGGAAAATTTATCGATACCCTGAGGTATGTTTTTGTTTATCATCTTATTCTGGGAATTTTTGCCCTGTGTAGTTGTCTCACAGGTTTTTAGAATCCATAAAATGATGCTGTTTTACCAATGGTTGTAGTATTGGTGAACGATAAATTCAGGAAGGCATGCAGACAATAAGATAGACATTAGSTACACATTTTAAATTATACTGTGTAAGAGCTGAATATGATAATATATTTTTATTATCCATATTTTAATCATATCCTTAAATATAATAACCACTTTCGTTAATGACTCTTCATCTCATTATATCTAAATGTTTGTAATAAAAATACTATTATCACATGCTGAATCCTAAAACAAGATGTCTCTGCAGTACTGTCAACAAAACTGTTGCATTATTAAAATATTTAGTCCTTCCCTAGAATACTATTACAGCTCTAGAGTAACAGCAAGAATTTCAGATGACGTTAAAAAAATGTTAATAGCCTTTTAATATAGAAGCAAATAAGGATGACACTTCTTTACTATGTTATTACATCTGTTTTGCAAAATGCATTTAGCTAGAGGAACCGAATCATAGGATTAGGAAGGACCTTTGGAGGTCAGTTAGTCCCTCTTGTTCCATAAGGCAGCACCAGCTCTATCTAAACAGAAGTGAAATCTATACTTCATTCACACATCTTTATGCCTTACCCAGAAAAAGCTTTCTCTCTCATGCCCAGATATTGCAGACAGGAGAGGGGCAAGGATATTACTTGTCTCAGCAGCCTCTTCACTGTCAGTATTTCTAGCATTGCCAATACTAATTTACTCAGGCATCACCTTCCTAGGCCAACTCTTCTATGGAAAACCACAAGAGGACACCTTTCCTCTTATCCTGCACTTACTTTGTACCTCTTCTAGATTACAAATTCTACAGGGCAGGGATTAAAATATCTATTCTGCCTGGTGCAGCACCATTGACTAGTTACAGAAAACCTATTAACAGGAACAGGTTTCTGTTTTTCATACATCTCTAAATTCTGTAATTTTTCCTAACAAATCTTCTGCCCTCTCTGTGTCATTTGCCTCATTGTCCTTTGGGTAATTTGAAGTTGACTGCCAAGCACATGGCAGGTAGAGTCTTTATCACATTAAAATTTGTCTCTTGAGTCCTTTTTTTGAATTCTAAAAGTTGTTCCAAGTAGTTCAGGCAAAGTGGCCACAGCTTGATAGTTTAAAAGTTAATTTCTCAGACATCTTTTGTGACAGCAGTAAAAGTTTACTGTGTTTTATAGGCATCTTATGTGCAACGCCTACCACCACTACAAGAAGCACCTGGAGTGGTAACTGTTCAACTGCCCATGGGAAAAAGTGAAAAACTTAAGCCAAAAATGCTACCTTCGTTGTATAAACAAGACAACAATGCCACCGACTTCCATGAGATTTAGGAATTCTTGGGAGATTAATTTTGGGGGGAGAGGAGAGGGGAAATTTACTTTTAGCTCTGTCCCTGAGTCAAAAGATACCCTACTTCACCTGAAGAATTGCAATCTAAATGTATTATTTTTCTGTCTTTGTGCTTGTCATGAGTTAAGGGATGAGCTTGAACTTGAAATGTTTTCAATACTTGGTAAGAGAAAACAGTTTTTCCTTACAGAAGGTAAGCATTCATGAAAAGAGAGTCCCTGATCCAAGATGCTCTCAGGTGTAAGAACAAATAAGAAGCAGGCATTAGAACGGAGGAAAAAAGAGATCTTTTTAACAAGTGAAATGACTTGATGTATAATAGCTTAAACAAAATGTATAACAATGTGAAATATAATATATGAACTGGAGGATCCAGTTTTTGTTTAAGACAGAACCAATACGTTAAAGTTCCCAACTTCTGTGATTCTAAGACTGCACTCTCCCTTCAGGATCTTTACTGTAAAAGTTATACAAAGACATACTAAGAGACAATCCCTGCCTTGGAGTTTATTTGTCACCTAAACCACAACAAACAAATAAATAAGTAAACAGATATAGGCACAAAAACTGAGAAGACCATATTCATTTTTCATAGGTGAGCCTGGAAGAATTTCAACGGTGGTGTGGTAGACTGACATAATGCCTAACTTGATCGACTCAAGTGAAATTATCTCTTGCTCAGACACTGCTTTCTACAAAATTTTAAGTATGTAAGCTTACAAAATGCTCTAAAAGGCAGTGGATGAAACAAGCTCCAGGTTCACATGCTTTTCACTTGCCACATTCACCTCAGTACTCCGGAATGAACTTTGTGGAAGTGGTTAAAATTTCCTAACTTTACCTGTAAGTTATAGTCTAACATGCAACTTTGACAGAAATCAAGATTATCCATTTAAAATATTTCAAAACCACATACGTAAATGAGATATTAACTGTTTGAAAATGTCAGAAAAAACATTCCAAAATATGTGTTTTGAAACAATTTAAATTTAGTAAAGAAGATCTAGCCATTGTTTTACAAGCAAATACTAGTCTATGTCTCACTGATCTAGGCAACTTTTCTGTTGAGAATTGATCCAAAGATATTAACATGAGACATTGTCTAAAGATTCATATGAGCAGAGCCTTATTGTTCTACGAATGTTTCCAGGAGCTGACTTTTCTGTCTCTCCTCAGCACAAAACCACCTCTGGCCTTGAACTTCCTGCTGTTTACCAAAGCTGAGCAAAGAGCTTGGGTATGGGCTGATTATGGAGCTTCTAAAAGCTGTGCAACGCAGGTCGGCTTTCAGGAGATGCAGCCCATTTCTCTAGGATTCTTTACATGAGAAGAAAAGAGTGATTTGGATGTAGCAGCTGCAGTCCCAGCCCTCACTAATTATTTCAAGGCTGTTTCTCGGTCTCTTTCAGAAGAGTGAAGTATCTAGTATTCACGTCAAATTGCTGCACTCAATGTTAGGAAGAGCTGCATGAAATAGTGTGGCCTATGCTACTTAAGAGGTCATATAATATTTTTTCTTCTTAATATCCATGTATTCATTGCATGTGCTTTCCAGAAACATTGCAAGCCATGCCATGCAGTGATTTCAGGGAATTTCCAGTTTTCTGTGGCTTTCTGTAGGAGTGTGTCTCTCCATACAGTGGTATACTCTATACCAGTTTAATATCTTTAGCACTTTGAGGGCCCTAAGCATTAGATCTAATGAGTGCTAATAAGCATAGATCTCATTGTGCTCTTAAAATAAATACTAAAGAAACATGCTGTAACAAGAAATTACATTCACCCTCATCTCATATGGAAAGGGTGTGAATACTTACAGGAAAACATTGCCACTTTCCTGACTTTTTAAAAAGGAGACAACAGAATGAAGTAGTGATACACTTTCATGAAGGGTTATCGTACTTTTCTAAGACCCTCTCCTCCAAGAACCGTTTTCCTTACCTTCATAGTAATCGCAGCAGCTGCAGCACCCTGTGAAAGCATTGGGCTGTGAGTAATTTGGAGTTACTCCACCTACTTAATGTGCATTTATCTATGCACACATATGTGGAGTACATGTAGGGACAGTATCTGTAATTCTGGTCTTTTACACGTCAGGAAACTTTTGGAGTTTGAAAGAGAACTGGTTGGTTGTCCTTAGGACCCATACTTTGCTCCACAAAGAAATTTCCAAGAGAAATCTAACATTTTCCCCTTTATTTATTTTCAGTAAGTCACTAAGACAGCTTAACATCTAAAGATTCCTGTTTGTGACAGGATCCCTGAACTGTCAGGGAACATTTGCATGATTAGATTAGCACCATGGTCTCTGGAGCAAGACAGGCTTTCATTGCAAGAGCATAAAACCAAACTTAAGCAATTGTTCCACACAGCTGTTCTACAGCAGACATCTTCCATATCCTGGTATGTCTGCCATGTGGATCTAGTGACTAAATTAAGCAATACAAAAGAAATATCTTGCTATTATCAAGTTGCTCCTATTTTAGAGGAAAGGAGATGTCAGGATTAATAAATAAATAAATTGAAAGATACTAAAACCAGACCAATCCCCCCCAAAATGTTATCTAGGAAAAAGAGTCACAATATTGAGAAGAAAGCTTGTACTGAGAGAGACCAATTGAAAGATACTGTACGACTAAGATAAAAACACAGCCTGTCGAACAAATTTGCAGAAAGGAAAAGCTTTATATCATACCTTCACTTGATATCTTCAGCTGTCCTGAGAACAAGACATCAAAATTGTGCAAGTCATTAATAACCAGCACAAGAAATTACACCAAGGTATGTGAGTTTTAAGTATCATTTAAAGTTTTAAAAGAATGTAATTTTTGTGTGATGGCAATTGTTAAATTTTTTAAACTGCATTTAAGACAATTAATTAAACTACATTTCCATTCAGGAAAGGTGCCAGGCTGACAGAACTGAGGGCTGCAGAATTAAATTCTTCACTGGCATCAGTGAGTATTGCTTCCTTGTAATTAAATAAAACTTCATTAGACAGCAGAAAATCAAGCCTAAATACATTTAAAAAGAACTTCTCAAGCAATAACTGTGCTATGCTTTTCTAAATTCATATGCCTTCTTTTTCTTTAAACGGTAGAATGGAAATTCATCACTAAGGTACATGCTCCTCTGCACACACGATCCTCTCTCTGTGCATGCACATGAAGGAACCATTCTTTAAAAGGAAGAGAATGGTTAAATATCCAGAGCTATTTAGTCAGTGTAATCTTTTGTGGTAAAACCAATTATAGAGCCTATCTAAGCAAGGTTTTTGAGATACAGGTATCTGTTGAAAATGAGATCAAGCCACAGAATCTAAAAATATAAGCGAGGTTGTGATAGTTACAAAATTAAATGAAGTTACTGTGTTATTAAAACCGTGAGTACTCTAAACCCTTTATGAAGGCTAGGGATACTGTATATGGGATCTATAAGTGAAGTGAGGCTAGATCCAATGGAGCCTTACCTTAAATGAAAGCCTCCTGCACTCTGCTTAATAGAGCAGTGCATTCCCAAGATTCACTGCTGTAGCAGTATCAAACAAAGTGCTCTTTAAGTTGGATCATTCTTTTTTCCATTTTACATATCAATATACAGATATATATAGAGAGAGATGTAAATATATATATGCACGTGTATATTATTGAAGCATCGAAATAAATGGAACAATCTTCCTGAAACAAACTTAAAATTCACTACTTTGGGCTGCCTCAGAGAGCGCTCAGAAGAATGAAGCACAGATTTCCTTAAAAGCTTCTGGCAAATTCACAGTAGATTCAAAATGAGATCCTTTCTTTCTCACCCTCTGCAGATCTGCAGATTCATTAATGGCTCCATATTGCTTATTGAGTCATTCAAGCATACAGAGGGCATGATAGATTTCTTCCCACTATCTCCTTCTCTCTGGGTGATATAAGGACACACTGTCATTTTTGCAATGCTTGCTAGGTTATGCTGCCTGCAGAGGCACTGATGAATATGTGTGCAATGGCAAATATGTTTGTACTTTCCTCTGTTCTGAAGCACTAAACAACTTCCAAACTGATGGCTAAAATAACTCTTCTATATGCTGAAGATGGTCCAAGAGAAAAGTCATTCTGAGAGATCTTGATCACCAAGATGGGAGAGGAATAAAAACATTCAGAAGTAAACCTGAATTAAGATTTTTAATTTAGACCTGATGACTTTCCTTGCTGTTTTCTTTTAGTAGTTGAGCACGCAAAGAGGAAGAAATTCTATTGTTTGCTTTATCCGAGTCCTATGGACAATAAAAATGACCTGGTAATTTAAATAATTATATTATCCAAACTTTGCATATAACTCGCTTGAATCTTATCTCATTCTGTCACAGGTAGTATGCGTAGTACTGCATTCAAAGAGAAAAGATAAGAAACTGGTGCCTTTTCCATAGGTTTCTCATCAGGATTTCGTTGCTGATAAAGCTGGCAGAAAATCATGTTTTTAAAAGGCAGATATGAGCCTAAAGAGGCAAATAACCACTTGATAAGATTTTCAAAAGTACACAGGTTTAACTGTGACTTAAATCAGTGCTAGCAACATGTAGGTGCTTTTGAAAATCCTATTAGCAGCCTATTTGCATACTCTGCCTGCAGTCAGAGTTCCTGGCCATGGTGCCATTGAGCACCACAGGGGCTGACTAAGAGGTGATTTCTGCTTCTATGGAAGCAACAACCTTCCTGCATTTAGTTCCATGGGAACATCATAGATGATGTCTGGCTCAACTCATGTAGCTGCTGACTTAACTGTGGACCTGATGTTTGAGAAAGATATTGGCAGGTGAGGTGTCAGACTATTCATACACTGCTGTTTAACACAATTTTCCATGGTTTTAATCTTAAAAGTTACTTGAGTTTCGACAGGATTCATGATAGGTGAAACACAAAGGATTCTGAACTGTCCACACAGTAAAGCCAGGCCAAAAGGTAAGAGTTTTATTCTCCTATATACTTTTTTACAAAGCTGTACTGATCCAGTAATTCCAGGCAAAGTGTGTCTTTTATGACCAACCTTATTCTTTTTCACTTTATGCATTCACCAACAGCACTGAGAGGGTGCAAAATTCCTTATTTTCAGTTACAACGGTATGGGAAGGGAGGAAGAGCTGCATAACTGGCCAGAACTTGGACATACTGAACCACCACAGCACCTCTGGCCTAGGATGCTGCTAGCTAGGACACTTCACAGAGCATCTCCTTCTACTGCCTTTTTCACCAAATTATGGAGGATAATTCCTTCCAGTGGCCCATGTGCAAAAGAAGGGCAGCAGTACTCTTGGCCTTGTAGCATTAATGCCAGCGTATCTGAGCACACTGGTCACTGCATGATGGGAGCTCAAGGACTGAGATAACCCCCAAGCTTTCAGAAGGGCATCAGAAGGAGTTGGAAAAGCAGTCTAATGCACAGCCTTTAGTTGTCCTTATCCAGTCATGACTACTCTAACACATTAGTGATCAGTGAAATACATTCCTCCTCTATATTTCTATGATTACTTCACAAGCCTCCTTTCCCTCTCTTATTTGCATTATATTGCTTCAAATGTACAGCAAAAGCTAGTCAATATGCATTACATTTTTGTATCCTAATAGAAAACTAGGATGAACCTCATCTGAAATAATTCAATAGTTTTATAACAGGCTTGTATGGTCCATTACTATTGAAGGCATTAAAAATGCATTATTTAATCCAGCAAACATACAACTTACCCTCAGCATAGGGCCATTCTGGAACACATGGGGTTCATCACAAACTACACAGTATTCATTCAACACTGGTATCCGCTGCTCAGCAAATTCAATAGTCTAAGAACAATGAAAATGAGAATAACAACATCTGCTTAAAAATAATTAACAGTCAGCTCATGCTCCAGAGTGTTTTAAAAATGGGTAAGATATGACATCCTACCTGCACAAGAAAGCCACGGTCTCGTACCGGAATGCATTTTGCACCATAATTTTGCTGCAAGGAAAAAGTTCAGGCAACTTCAGTGATGGTAGATTAAATACAATGCTTTCTTGAGGACATGGTAAAACATTTCTATTCTGTGTGTACAAATTTGTTAATTACACAATATTTGCATCTAAAAAACCCTCTCATTTGCATAAACCAATTATCACAAATAATCCATCTTTTTTACTGTTTGCTCAGTGTAGAGTGGGTTTGTAGAATTTCTTTCTTAGTTTTTAAATCTGATGAGCTTGTGTATCTCAGCATCCCAAAACTCTGGTCTCAAATGGAAATACCAATTTCCTCAACTCCATTCTAATGAGCAGGCATTTGATTACTTCTTTCACATTTAAACTGTGCATTGTCTTTATGCCTATCTAAATACAGAATATGTGCTTAGGCTTGAATGACTAAAATAACTTCTAGAAGTGTTGAAAATCTTTTTCTTTTATATCTACTATAAGCTCAGTTCTGTGAGCTCCAAACTGACAGCACTCTGTGCTCAGATCCCACTCACATTTCTTCTGCCTTTTTCTTTCAATGTGCAACAACATAAATTAGAAGGTACCTTTGTTATGGGAGTCAGTAAGGTACAGGACTTCCCCTAGGCTGACATCTATCTCAAACAACCCTTATTTTGACTGAGAGTCAGACCAGCTCCATTTACAGCTTTTTGAAGTTTTGTTTATTTACAGGCTTATTTTCTTTCATTCTTCTAACTGCTTATTTGGGAAACTTTTCACTTTTTTCTCTTGGAAGATAATCCTGCTATTTGTGTACATATATGAGACTCAAACATTTTAGCTGAGAATTTAAAATAAGTTAGGGTCGTAATTCATCGGTTACACATTCCACAGACTTCAGATTAGAGTTAGGCACCCAGATTACCTGTATATCTGGTCCCCACATGTAAAATGTGAAATGGATTCTTGATGTCCTTCCGCTAATATCAGTGAAATTGCATGCGACCATGTATGTGATGATTTTCCCTCAAAGTAAATCCATTATAGTAATAAAATTACTAGGACTAATATAGACTTTTATAGACTGTCAAGTAGGGCCTGCATCTCTTCTGAATTGGCAGATAATATCAGTTATGAAACCACTTAGACAACTCTTCATTATCTTATAAAAATCAATGGGACTTTTTGCACTTAACTTTAGGAGGAAAAAGACTGTTGAGACTTCCTCTACTGGTTCAGAAAAAAAATGAATCTCTGCTCTGGTACAGATGAAAAGTTTTTTGGCTCATCTTAAATTAGTTTGGTTGTGCACTTTACAGGAACCAATCACACAGCATGTATATAAATGATTTTACAATAGCAAATCAATGCTTTTAGATTTGATGAGTATAGCTCACAGCTTATTAAACTAGTTTACCATGAAACGTAATACACTCAGTGTAATTTCATTATTCAAAATGTACTATTTTAAATGTATGTATGTACAGCATTTCAACCAAGGATCTCAGTTTCCACAGGCTGGGAAAATCAAGGTCCTGTCAGGCTAGAGACTGGAGAGGACTGTTTCCTAAGTGCTTCTTCCCAAGCCTAACATAGAAAACAGGCCAGGGCCTTTGAAAGAGCACAAGCAGTCCAGCTCTCTCCTCTAAAGTGTAAAAGCCATCTTTTAAGTGTCAGAGACAGAAGAATTAAGTTTGAGCTCTATCTCCTAAACTTAATAATTTGCACTACTCTTTGTTCTCCCAAACAATCATACCTCTCTCTGGGGAAAGAAAGGGAGGCAGCATGGGCCTAATTCCTTCCCTGACCTTCTGCTGCCATGAGGGTATTTGTGAAGGTTAAACCTTTTGCAAAGCATAAACGCACACAAGGTGAGCTGAATCGTGACTGCATTCCTTCCAGTATGATGATGGTCAAAGATGAAAAGCCTAGAGGGAGAAGTGACTTGGCATCTGAATGAACCAAGGGGTGTTGTTTCCCCCATGAAGCAAACAGGAAAATCAAAAAAGACCTGTGCGACCAAGCCAATTTTGCAGCACAGAAGCTCACACTCTCCCTCCTTCCTGCAGCAAGAAAGCAGTGAAGGAAGTGGGTGACCAGACTTTCTCAATGGCCGGCAGCTGTACGCTGAGCTGTGTTCAAGGAGAGATGTAAAGTCTCCATCTTGACTTAAGAAGATTCTGGTTTTATGACCTAAATATATATGTACAGATAGTYGTTTAAATCCACCTTAAAAAGCAGACTCCATTATTCTTCACTGAATGTAAAACTCTTCCAGTATATCCACTAATGTATGTCCTGAATATTAATGCCTTTGCATAAGAAGCATAATAGCATATTTGAAAATAATGTGAGAAAAACAAGCAGAATAATAAAATTATTACTCACAGCAGCTTGTGAAGGTGATGATGAAGATGGTGTTAAGATACCAATAAGCCCTGAGGTAAGAGAGAGCCTCCTGCCCTCTGCTATGGTGGACTCCTTGAAAGGCTCCATTTTGGATGATTTAGGGGCATTGGAATAAGTCTTGCTGAGTAACTTGTGATTCTTCAACCCATCCAGTTCTTCCATTCTAAGATTACTGGAGTAAGACCTGCTTAAAAGTTTGTGGGGCTTCAAGGTGCTGTTGTGCTCACATCGAGGATCCCCCGAACACGACCTACTTAACAGCTTATGGGGCTTTAAAGGGATGCACTCCTCCTGCTTGACAGCTGCAGAGCAAGAACGGTTCAACAGTTTGTGCGATTTAATAGCCATTGTCTGTTCAGCCCTAGGGTCACTGGACAACGAGCGGCCAAAGGTTCTGTGGGATTTTGTGGCACACACATCCTCCGCCTTAACTGTGCTAGAGCAAGTCCTTCTTAGCAGCTTGTGAGTTTTGGAGATGCCATCCTGTTCCGACTTCAGTTTTGATTTATTTTTACCACAGCCAGGTGGAGGATAACTTGGCGACCTTAAAAATAAACAACAGAAAAACGTAGTTGGAGGCTAATCAAAAACCTGTGCAAAACAAGCAACCACGGCCACGTATATGCATGAATTTTTAAGTGCCAGCTGTCTTTAGGTATCTGACTAGTGATAAACCAGCCTAACATTTAAAAAAAGAGCACTTGCTTGTAGGACCAATTTCCTAATACCAAATCTTACTCCTGTTTATACACAACTTCTTATTGATTGAAAGGCAGCTAACTGCATACGTAGAAGAAAGAGCTATATCGTTATAGTTCTTGGTCCAGGTCCCTAGATCTCTAATCAAACCACTTATTTAGGCAGTTATTTTTGAAATGGAAACTGCATATTTCACAGAAGATTATAATGTATTTCCCTTATCAAAATCTATCTTTCCTATGTAATCATTATGGCATGATCCCATTAAAATTACTGTCTTCTGGACACAGCATAACAAATTTTACATGCAGATCAAATGGAAGATATAATGAGCAATGAAACTTGCAGGCAGTAACTCAAATTTATTTTAGCTGAAATGATTTTTTTAACTTCACAATAAGCCAAGTGCTTTGTGGAAGACAATTTGACCCCATTCTGTCCTGTTTTAGACAAGTTCTACCTCTGTAACACTGGAAATGAGAAAGCAAGGAACCAAATTATGAATACAGAAAATAAAGAACAAAAGATTTTTACAAAACAACATTCATATGAACTGGCACATTCCTATAACGTTCACATTCACCTTTCCTTGCAAAACAAGAACTGGTATCAGGTATGCTGAATCATTTTTCTATGCTTTATACGTAATCCAAATCTTTTGAATATTTTTTGGCTTGGATCAAATAGAAAAGAAACGAAACCCCAAGGGGAAAATCCCTGTAAGAGGCTGGCAGGCTTCCCCAAGCTGTTAGCAAGTGGCGGCAGTGGGAAATGGGAGTGGAGTGTGCTGAGTCACAGTTGCAGATGGCTCATGATCGCACTTGGATGTATGGGAGGTGGGAATAGGACTTGAGAGAGAGGGAAACAGGGCCTCGAGCTTGGGCTGAATGATCCTGGGAGATGGACTGCCGTAGCAGCCAACTCCAGAGGAAAAAGACTGGGCTAGCTTTTGCATGCCCTTTCTGAATAAAAACAACCCCCAAACTACAGCCCGCACAAACTATGTTGGCCAATGAGTGGTAGGGTATGGGATGGGTAAGCTTTCTGCTCAAAACACCATCTTCCTCTTTTACCTTTGAATAGGGAAAAAAACTTTTGTCATCTGTGACATTCCTCCCTTCTTGATGTGAATCAACTGTTTACTCCCCCGCTTTTTACACATAGAATTTAGAATGGCAAAATTCATCAAAAAGAAGAAACATTCAAAGAGCATTCAATTCAAATTCACAGAAGGGGTGATCTGTCAACCCTTCAGAAGCAGGCAAACATGCTATAGTAGACAGTCACATTCCTGAAAGAGAGAAAATCAGAGCCTGATTTTACAGAGACTTAAAGTGTAAAAGTAACTGGTAGCAGTCATAATGAATTTAACTGAACTATCACGAACTATTATTTGTATGTTTTTTAATGTCTTTGGACTTTATCCTTTGAAATTCTGTGCCTGCATTTCAGAAGTTCTGAACGTTCAGGTGTTCAAATAGCGGAGAGATGTAGGTGCTCAGCAGCTCTTAAAAATCAGTCTTTGACACAGGGATCATTCTACTTTTAAAAAATTAAAAATATGTACAGCTGTGAAAAGAAGAGTTGGACAACCACAAAATTAGCAATATATATGCTTGCTACCCAAATAACAGTCAAATGCTACCAAGCTAGTACAGTAACAAATACAGCCAAGTTAAGTAATATAACAGGAAGTATTTCCAGTTTTAGAAGAATCATGGTTGTTTCAGAGAGCAGGGCACTGAAAGGTTCTGCCTTCAAATAGTCTTAGAAGCTGCAGTAGTACATAGTTCGTTTTTGAAGTCATGCAAGGCAAGGACTGGAAACCCATGAGGTAGGATATAAATAGAACACTTCTCTATGGAGAAAAGTCAACATTTCACCTTGTGAAGTATGCTGTAGATTTTGAACAGGATGTGATGATAACAGCTCATTTTCCTTGTTATTACCTGCGCAATGTAGAAAAGATGTGCAGAGGGGATTTCACCTTTTTGTCAGACACCTTCTTATTGTGCGTACAATTAGACTTCTCTTTGCTATTCTTCCACTGCTGTGTAACAAACGTTTGCATGATTCTGCAAATTAAGAAAGAAAGATTTCCGCATCATAGCCAAGTCACACTCATTTTAATATCAGGGCTCTGTATCCACCACGTAGGCTATGTGATGCAACATCCTCCTTCGACAGGCAGAGTTTCTCTGTGGACTGACAATTGGGTGCTTCAGCTGCTCAAAAATGCTTGCTGCCTTCCCTTCCCCAAAACTAATTCACATGGTGCTCTTATTGAGAATATGCTCTGCACAACCAACCACTGCAAGACTTGTGGAAGTGTGCTTCTCATGCAGATCTACAGACAAACTGATTCAGAGGTATAAACACAAACATATGTGAAAAGATGACTCATCAAAATGTTAATGAAATTGGATTGTATCATGAATACTTGAAACTGCTAACTTTTCTCTACTATTCTTCCTTCTTGTCCTCAAAACTTGGGTGGCCTCATTATTGTGGTATATCCTACAGACCACCACTTAGAAAGTGCAGCTCCTTTATGGAGCATGATGCTCAAAATGCATGATGCTCAAAAAGATGCCTGCTCCAGAGATTTCACAATCTAAGTAGAAATATGAAATTGAACATTCTTAGCTTAGTCTTTCTGAACTTTTGTAGCTTGCTTCCTAAATGGCAGTAAAGTGCCAGGAAACCCTGACAGGGAGCACAAATCAACTTCTTTCCAAGGACTGTCAAAACTGCACTTAAAAAAGGCAAAAAATTTACCTTGTTGGTGTTTTATTTTTTTTTAAGAAAAATAAGTTCAGAATGCTTTGATCCAACCAACTTGAGAACCTGTGAATTCTATCATACTTGAGATGGTCTGGGAGCTCAAATGAGTATAGTATTTAAACTTAAACAAACAGGTTTACACTCTTCCAGACTTACTTTTTCAGCTGATGTCCCAACCCAAATCTTTCCTTAGTAGAGATCTGAAATACATCCACAGTTGGCACTAGGGAAAAAAGAGATCTTGTTGATACAGGTACTTACAGGAATACTCAGAACAGAGAACTCAAGACCATGTCACATATTTGAGGACCTTATTCTAGCTGGACCTTTACTGTAGGCAATACCATTGAAGCAATGGTGCAAGCGGTCGTGTCCTGAGTCTATGAAGAAATAGTCCTTTTCGCAATACTGGTCAGTATCAATTTTAAACATTTAATCTTCTAAAATGCATCTCTTTCCACTGATTTTAATTATATAAATGTATCTTTATTTTTTATACTATAAGAACAACTAGAGAGCAGGATCAGATTAAATGCATCTTTATTGATAACACACCTCAGTCATAATCTCTTAAACTTTCTTCCAAGTAAATAGTCTTTACACAGGGTAAGATGCCCTGGCTTTAAATAAATTTACTTATTTAAAATCTTCTCAGTTGAGAACTGGAGATGTCACTATTTATTACCTCTGGTTTACAGTCTATCACTGGCCATGGGAGAATCTCAAAAAAGTTTTACATGCAGTTACTTTAGTCCAAGTTGAATCTGTCCTCACTGGAAAAAAAGATTTTATGCCTGTGGAAAAACTAAAAAAATAAATAAATAGCTCTTTCACAGAAAGAGGAGCTGATACAGTTTCTTTAGTATCTCACCATCAGGGACATACCAAATTTTCCTCAATAAGACCTCTGAAGGACTTTCCCACACAATCTGAATTTCAGAAATTTATAAAGGTGCAGGGCACCTGGAGTATTTCTGTTATTTCTGAGAAGAGAATTCCAATTAAGAATTCAAATTTACTAAATACAAGTAGAATTCATATGAGTTCCTCATAACTATCTTTAAACTTAGATCTTGGATAAGCATGTGGAGAAAAGTCCAAATCTAGCCAAATATTTCTCCACATGATTACAATTCTTGTGAGTATGAAGAAAATCCAGAGCAGAATAAACCAAATTGACTTATATCTGGGTGTCCTTTCTAAGGATTTTTTAATACAAGGTCCATAATACTTATCATCTAAGTGCCTGATGTACGAATCCCAGTGGCCAAGGATTACCCTGAATTTCCATCAAGACCCTTCCTTCCATTGGTATATCCTTATTTACCTGTCAGAAAATTGAAAGCATAAGGGCTAGAGGCTGAGAATAAGCTCCTAGTATTACTAAAATCCTTTAATAACATTGACTAGATATAAGTGGCAGATGGAATCCAGCATTTGTTGAGAACACCTCAGGTGTTCAAGGCAGGACAACAGCAAACACATATTAAAAGCACGATTCAACTTTATACTTTGTGTTATGTAAGGAGGTAATGATAACAGTAAAGAAAGGAAAAGAAAGCTAAACAAAACAAAAAATCTGAGTTTGGTTCAAATTTTACTAAAAAAAATCAGTATTTTTATATCTATATTATTCTGATCACTCAGAAAGCCAGATCTTACTCAGAACGTCAAAGTTAATCTGTTAATTTCCCTTTAATAAGACAATTTAAAAAAATATGATATAGCTAACTTTGCCATCTAATTTCACTAAATTCAAAGCACTGTGGTCACCATTTCTCTAATGTTACTATTCAAATATAATCTCATCTTTTAAGACAAACGTTAATTTTTCAAAAGGGATAAATAATTTCAATATGGGTAGCAACGTGTTTAGGTTACCAAATTTAGGACACGGAGTGGGGCAGGGTGGGTTATTTTCAATGGGATTCATCATACGTAGTTTTAGCAATCTTAAAATCTGACAACTTAAGCTTTATAGCCAGAGGAGACAGCCAAGCACATCCAAAGGGTGATTCAACCTAATCTAAGGCAGGTTTCTAAGATATTGGGAGAAACTGCCCACAGGCATATACAAAAATCTGAAAAGATATTAACTAGATGAGTACCTCAAATCAGGATATTAAATAATTACAAGGTGGTATGTACACCCCCCATTGTGCTTTGGAGTATGTTGCATATCTGTTTCTTTTATCAATCAACAGAATGTACTATAAGGAGAAAAATATGTTGCATAAAAGTAATGGCTTGATAGTCTCAAAGCAACATTTTTCAGGAGGAAGGGGAATATACAGAGAAAGGGTCTTGGTAACACAAAGGATGGTGGATCTCACTGTCCTTTTTTGGTAAATAAAAAGACATGGCTGCAACAGCAATTGCACTGAACTTGTAATACCAATAACAGCGAAGTATCTGTCTCTGGCCCTGATCTTGTCTTTCTCAGTACTCAGTCACCACCACAACCAGTCAGTTGCAGGACTGGGAGCTTAACTTTCTGTTTAACCTTGTCAACAGTGCAGAAGATATCTTGTTGTTTTCATTTCACTAGATCATTTCCTTCTGCCTAAGGCTCTTCATACTTCAGCCTCTTACTTCCTGCACTTAATTTTTTTAATTACATTTTGATAGAAATTTCTTGATTACCAACACAGCTACCTATGGCAAATAGATACTTTAAGTTCTGCACATTTATAAAAAGGATCAAAAAAAAATACAGACAAAGATGAAAGACAAGCAAAAAACCACGACACTAATGTAAGAAATGTTCATTTGAATGAATAGAATATAGCTTATAGTTAGTATCAGCAGACAACATATCCTATAAAAATAGCTCATTGGGATATATTTTTCTAAACATACCATGACTGGAAATATCTGTTCATTTTCCAGGAGCAGAATTCTCCCACACATACAAGCCTAAGTTGACAGCTGCACTGGAAGCCTCCAAATCCAGGCAAGTTTTTATCCAAAATACACACTTAGTTCTGACTTCCCACTGTAAAAATATATCTGAACTTGACTCTTGCATATGAATGTTTCCAAATTTCAAATCTCATTTGGGTCTTCATGAATTGGAACATTTTTAATCTCATGAGGAAGCTTTACCTACTTAACAGCCACAGAGTAGGATGACAATATAACATTAAAAATTCTCATTCAAATTTAAAGATTCCCAGAGTTCACACAGTCATAGAGAAATCAGAAGTTAACAGGATAATTATCATGGCCTGATTCTTCAGAGGTGCATAAAAAAGGGCATATTAATGTGCTGCACAGATCTGTGTATGTGTACATAAATCAATGATGTCTGCATCTGTGGTGATGATCCCTTGACCGCATACAAAGTGCCTAATTTCCAAAATCAGGAAATAACGTATTAAAAATTGCAGATTCTTATTCCTTAAGCATCTCAGGTTCCTAGGGCAGTTATATTTCACAGGATATCAAGTCAACAAGTTCCAAAATGCAACCTAAAAATGTTTAAACTAGATACCCATGTCATTATTGAGGGCCTAATCTTGCAAATACATGTGAGCATAATTTCAAACAAACAGGACTGCTCTCAGTAGTAGATTTAAGCATATGTAGGGTCAAAGATTTGGCAATGAATGAGTGTATCCGTCACTTAGTACATGGCTCAGAACTGAGACACCACACAAAGCACATGAAGAATACGCAGGTGACTAACCTGGACCATTTAAGTACTGTGTAAGTGAACAGTGCAATCGCACTATTATAGGCTCTGTGCGAATTACATCCCAAGCCACAGCAATCTCTTCCTAATTCAAGATAAAAAGAAAACAACAAAGACCATTAGCCATCATAAAGAACTGCTGCATTTTGTCAATCTACCTTAGGGCAGGTATAAACACTGGGCTTTCATTCATTTACCCAATCATGGGATATCCACTCCAACTTTAAACTTGAGAATTAGGACAAACTATTGCCTGCTGATGCCCATAAGAGCAGTGTTAGACTGCTTTCAGTTCTCAAGTACACTCATTTAAACTGGGCGCAGGTTTCTACACAGTACTACATCTGCAGTGTAGGTAGACACATTCCCCTCTATCAAGAGATACTGCTTCAAAGCTGAGGAGCAAAGGAGCAAATAAGGATGGAAAGGAAGCTCATCCCATAACACAGGGCAAAGGAAACTCCTTCTTGCTCCTCCTTGAGACTGATCAGATCAATTCACAGCATAATCAGATTTTCTTAAATTTTAGAAGATCCCCAAAACAACTATCTTATGTGCTGTACTGACCTGGGAATACGATATATCTGTGCAGAAGCTAATGATGCCCCTAAAAGCACTAATTTTCATTCTGCATCTAGAGGACAGGAAGTAACTGCACAGATGAGGTGAGGAAGTGTGGAGTTAATGACAGCATAACTGTTACAGAAGTCATGCTGCCAGTCGGCAGCATCGCTGTCCTGTGTCTCCTTTGCCACTCAAGCCTCTCCCTAATCAGCTGCGGATGTTGAGAAGTACACAGGAGAGCTCTAGCCAAGGTCGTCTTCCCTCCGGGACTCTATGAAGTGCTTTCACCTAACTAATGTCTAGGATAGCAAAAAAAGAAATGTATTTCATTTATATCAGTTACAACATTTACCATTCACAAAGCATGTTTGAAAGGAAATATACACGCAGTAAATAAAAGCTGACAAAACATTTTAACAATGAGATTGTAAAGGAAAAGAAAACCTTTCCACAGAGCAGCAATCAATATTGTGACAGCCACTTGTGAAGACCAAGCCTCTGAAGAAGGAAAGTCTCAGTGGTTGTCTAGAGAGTCTGATGTGTAGCAGAATTAAATGGGTATTAATGTTCATTATGTAATTCTGTGATTAGATTACTTACATCAAGAAAGCTAACATCAATATGCAGATCAATATCTACATCATCAATGGCTCCATATTCCCTGAAAGGAAAGAATTACATTAGATTAGAGGTCTTTAAGATACTCCTCAGCCCAGGAGTACTTAGAACAGGGAAGATTTTGTAAAGGATAATCTTGGCTGTAAAATCAGAATGGTTATAAAATACACATTTACATAGATCAGATCAATATTCCCAGTGGGTGACCCTCTGCTGAACTGAAACTTTCTTTCAGTACATCTTGCTTAAATAGGCTAAATTTTTTTTTTACTAATTCCCCAAAATTCTCACTCCATTGCTGCTATGTATTTTTGTCTCATATACTGGACAAACAAATCAAGAAAACAATGATGGTCACATGCTGCTCCAATTTATAAGAAAGGAAAAACCCAGTTAATTAAAAAAATATTTTAGGTTAACACCCAGTGGTCTAAGGAGAGGCTTGAGAGAAATCATTAAAGACAAATACAACATAGCCTAAGTGTTTCACTGCTCTCTCAGTTTTTATATTTAAAGTGTGACTGTTTTGTTGTCTTCTGATTCATTCCCATGGACCCCACCCAGTGTATTTGAAAACTTCTGAAAAATAGGGCTAGAAAATACTTGTTCATATACCTAAATCAAAAATTGGTTTCCTTTTTATTTAAATTGCTTAAGTGGACAATTCTGTAGAAGTGCAGTCACTCAATTTTTCACAGATTAGCTGATACTCTTCTAGTCATTAATTTTTTGCCTTATACTGCATTTATATGCTTGTTCTCATGACTTCCATTTTTTTCAACTAAGCTAGATGAAGACAGCGCACAGTAGCAATTGGACATAAATTAAGTTGACAAGGTAATTTTGACATAGCAAAATATTTTTGTGACTATACCTATCTCTTAACAAACCGAMCTTTCAGCCAGTGGCAAGGCCCAGTTTACGCTGGAAATGACCAGTTCCTGACAACTATGTCCAAGTGTACGTGGGCCTTGGTCTTCCACAAAGTTTTGTGAAGGGAACCTCTTCCACCAAACCTCAGTGTCTCCGCGGTACTCTCCAGTAAGAGCAAACCTGAGGCCTCTCTCTTGATCAGACTCGTCCACACGCAGGATGCCAGCACATGCCGGGCAGGTGGGCAGCCAGTCATGCACTGTGGGACCTTGTGGCTTCCCAGCACCCTTGCAGCCGCTCGTGCAGAGCCACTGATCTCCTGCAATGGCTCCCAGAATGCTTTCTGACTTTGAAGCTCCTGGAGATCCTCTGTCCATCAATGCATAGAAAACGTAAACAGGAGTTTGGTTGGGTGGTCAATGACCCAGCTCCAGAGGTCTTTCTCATGGCTTTGGTGGCCAGATTTCAAACGGCAGTGATGAAAAGCATGTAGGTATAGGAATTTCCCTTTTCATATTTAAAGCTCACTCTCTGACAGTAAAAGACCACTAAAAGAGGGACAACTGTCTAAGAAACATGCATGTTTAGTGGGTGTCACTGTCAGATAGACTTGTTGCACTCAGAGAACTGGAGCTCCAGGAGAGGGATGAAACTGAATGCTAAAAGTTGTATTTGTGGTTTCCAAGAATTTATGACTATTTTCAACTATGGGAAAGTGCAAGAAGCCTGAAAGTCTTCCACATGCCAGAAGCAGCCACAGATGCCAATTGCTAATACATTGAGCCCTAGGAGATCACAAAGCTTACAATGAAACAGCTTATTCAATAAATTAGATGAATTAAAGTTTTTAAAAGGTTACATAAAATGTTGCCGTTTTAATAGCCTGAGGGACCATATTATCAAGGTATATACAGTTTCATAGCTATCTGTTTGGCAACTAAATGTTTATCTCATTAATTTCTTAAATTCATGTACAACTATTTGGATTTTAATTCCTCAGATCCTCTAAACTTAATGAATTTCCACTTAATTTTAAAAGGTATAGTACACCATAGTTGTAGATAAGATCTCTTTTTTTACACTAAAATCATAAAGATTACTGTTTAGAGGTTAATAGGAATTGTTGCTTGCAATATATGTATGCCTAAGGTTATTATTGTCTCTACATTACATTACTTGTTTTGTATGAGAATTTTGATATTTTCTTTGCAGTACTTCTGGCAGGTCTGTTATATCTCATCTATGCATTATTTTTACAAAATTATTACAACTACATACATGGAAAACGAAGTCATAAAAATAAAAGACTAGAAGGGACTTTAAGATATCCTACAGCTATGCACACTTGTATATGTCACACAGAAATTCTGTGGAAATTCTTTTCACAATCCACCTCTGAAGGAGGTTCCACAAGCTCCCTGTGTAGGCTACTCTAGTGTTACATCAACTTACAATAAGAAAACTTTCCTAAAATCTAACCTAATTCTTTTTACAAACAAAGTTAGTTTCTTATTGTCTCTCTCATGATGACAATGGAGAACAATTGATCACTCATCCTATCTAAAAGCAGCCTTTTTTTTCTTGAAGGACTGGTATTATGTCCTCTCCCTCCATCTTTTTTTTCCAGACTAGACAAATCCAATTCCTTCAGTATTTCCCCGGTGACAACATTTTCTAAATCTCTTATCATCCCTCTTGCTCACCTCCTGGGCAACAGACATAATATGACAGAACAGAAGCAATTTAACAAGGGTTTAGTGTTATGCTGAATAGTAATTTTCAACAAAATACAATAGCCTGATCAAATACATACTGAACTGCAAAAGAAAATTATTTTTTAGAACAGGCTTCCAGGACCAGTTCTCCACATAGCTGATTGTATTAGTATTCAACCACAAAATGAAACCAAAACCAGCATTACTGCTAGCTATGAGTGTTCCTATAATATGTAGAAATCATTAGTTCAGAAATGACTTTTGTTTTGGCAGTGAGGCATGGCCTACACAGAGCTCCATCTCCAAAATGTTAAAGGTTCCAGAATTCAGAAGTGTAAAATGACATACCTGAGAGATACTGCATTAGGTCCATAGATCTCTCTCACTGCTGTTAAATCAGCTTCCAGCTGTGGGTGCTTGTGAAGTTCTCCATCATAGCTAACCTACCGGGAAAAAAGTTGCTGGAAGTTTTTATTTATTTCATCACTGGCATCTGCTTAGGCTCCTGAAAATTCCCCCAACAAAATGTTCTCAGATGTGTAAAAATTTTTTAACACCATGCCCAAAAGGGACACCATGCCGACAAGCTCCGACATTGCTGCTGTCTGGCTCTCCTTAGCCATCTGAGATTTGCAAAGCAGGAACCCTATATCTAAATCCTGCAGGACTCAGATGTCTCAAATGTAACATTACATGGAGTACCAAACTACTCAACATAACGCTTTCTCCAAGCTGTTTTCTGCTAGTAAGAGGCTACGAACTCAAGGAGGAAAATGAAGGGAAACAAAGCTGTGTTCTGGCAAAATGGAATACCCCACTATTGTGTTCTCCATCCCTGAATTAGTGCCATAACCACACTGATGTATGCAGAGGAGTCTGCCCGAGTTCTGTATATCTGCATTTGCAAGTATGTTCTGTAACTGAAGCCCAAGAGAGAGGGAGAGAGTGCACAAAGGCAGTAGTATTATTGTTTCAGTCCCCTGTTCTCTCTTGCAAATGTACAGAGGATAGATATTCAAAGTAAGAACTAACAAAGAGTCTTAGTGAATATAAAAGCTAAAAAATCTGATAACTTTGCTGTATCTGAAGGGTCTGTGTTTAGAAAGTCTCAGTATTTAATCCGAGACCTGATTCAGATTATTCTGTCCCACATAATGACAAAAGGTTGCATTTTTAAAGGAGATTAAGTGATTTACAAACCTAAATCCCATTGAAAATCAATAGGACTTAGGCTATTGAATCACTTAGGTACTTTAAAGTATTTATCCATTAAATCCTTAGGGAGGATTACAAGCAGGTGCATAGGAAGTGGATACAAACATTTAATTTATGATCAAAAGGTCGTATCTTTTTTTCACTGCCCATCAAATGACATTTCCCATTTTCCATGATCCTTGTTTCATCATCAGTTCTTCTCTTGTCTTTCCAGCTGTAACCACCTGGAAATGTTAGCATTATACCTGACCACCACCTTTTCCGACTGTGCTGATCACACAGTTACACTGGCATCTATGAATTGCCCTCTACTTGTTAAAGTAAACATTTTTGTCAAAAACCTTTAGAATTCACTACCTCTATTTTAGACTCCTCCTCCAAGAGTTTCTCTGTGGGAACAGACTCACTTGTCTCAAATGAAGCAGCTTGCCTCATTTTATGCCCACACATAGAGTCAACTATTTTGTCTTTTTTCATATTATTGAAACCCTATACACCTGGATGCTTGTTTGTATGGGTAACTCATACAATTATAACATTCAAAAAAGCATACTATTCAGAAAAGGACTGTTCTTTTTATCTCTTGAGAAACTTTGCTCACTATCTGGTTTCCTATTTATTTCCTAAGTCCTCAATACTATCACTTCTTTAATTCTACAGGTCGTCTTCAGAATTGTTTCTTTTTGACTATGCAGTTTTTAATCCTACCTCCAAAGGAGTCTTTTTTGTTCTCTCCTGTTAAACATACTTTCAGTGGTATGTTGGGCTATTTTTTTGTCCTCCTTATTTTGCTTTTCCAGTATTGTATACTCAGGATATTTACAGTAATTTGTTATTTTATTTTTATTGCTGATCTAATTGTAATTTAACTCCTTTCTTTGCCTACTATCATTCCTGCAATTAAATGTACTACCTTAAAAAAATTACAATGCAATATAATATAAAGCTTCCACTTCAAATGTAAGGTAACTAAATTTTGATCAGTACTACCTACTAGACAGCTATTTTAGACCTTGCAAAATGATTTACTGGTCTCTGTATTCATCCTTAATAGACAGTGTTAAAATTTATTTGGGCACTGACAGGCATCCTCTAGGAAGTTTAGTCGCACTGGTTCAAGAATATTGCACTTCCAGCTGTCTTTTCCTTCATCTTGAGGTTACTGCCCCTTCTGTAGGGTTGAAAAACAAGGCCAGTACGCACAACTCATCACCACAAGGCAAAATCAGATTTTTTCTCTCAGGCAGATAATAAACTAAGACACTGGGCTTTGCAATGAAGTATGTGTACACAGTCCTCTCCAATACTCCGTAGGGCCATGGGAGCTGGTAGCTGATGGGAGGCAACACTTGCAGCTATTGCCGAAGCGAACATGAGACAAAACCCCAAGTCAATTATTTTCTGACACTGAAAATACATTCTTTCAGTTCCAGTTTCAGTATCACTTCTAACAGTTTTTTAGGGCTAGGCTTTTACTGTCAAGCACCTCACCTGTCATTTTGCTTTCAAACTGCAGCCTGCGGTCGGCTTTGCAGCAGAGCAGGGCTTGGCAGTGTCCCGCTCATCAGCACGCCACGCACTCTGCGTCCACCTGACTGGCTGGCGTTGGTGCACTCGCACAGCCCCTGCCTGCGCACGCAGGGCAGAGGTGCCTTCAGCCTCAAGGCTGAGCCAGTGGCAGCTTTCATAAGCATTGACCTAATTTGCTAAAATGTTCATCAAAACAAACAGTCCTCATAACATAACTGATGAATGATTCCTCTTCGGCAATATTTAGAGTAAAAAGATACAAAAAAAACTGAATAGAAACTAACAGTGTGAAGCTCTCTACTGACATTTCAAAAGAAAAAGATATGAAGAGATTTTATTTCCCAATACATAAGAGGATGTGATAACAAATAATTCCACTGAGAGAACAACAAGGAAAGACATAGAGCAGGACAGTCAGGTTAAAAAATATTCTGCATTTTTCAAGGTGAATTTAACTGTGGAGCTCAGAAAAAGAAGGGACTGTTGCCTAGATCAAAATTTTGTTTTGCAATAATCATTTTGCTGTTGATTTTACAGAATGTCAATCCTCCAAAAGGAAGCAGATTTGGATGCAGTTTGAATTCCCACTTGTATTAATAACAGAATATTCTTTAAAGAGTAAATAATTATTTTCTGGAAATAAACAACTGGATTCTTTTTTTCAAACCTATTGAACAACAGCTGATTTTTCTGTTCTTACAGCTTTACAATTATAAAAGAAATCATCTTATTATAAGTTTGATATAACTATACTGTACAATATTTTCAGTATTTCTACTATAAAATAGTAGAATATACATAAAACAGTAATATACTTATTCACCACATTCTATAGTATACTAAGTAACACAAGAAATTAATCATTATTATGGATTTATAATGGAATGAACTACAGAAGCTTTCAAATGTTAACATTCTGAAATTTATGGGAGAATATCCTCTCTTACCTGTCCTCCATAATAAAATTCTTCAGAATCATTATCTCCTTCAGAATCTTCTTCAACTGTGCTGTTGTGTCTGGACTCCTTAATCAAAAAGGAAAGTTAACAATGATACAGATGATGTTTTGGTCTTGCATTTATACTTCTAATTATGAATACTGGAATTCTGTCTTTATAAATAAGCCCTTCCTGCTCTGTAGTCAGGGATCTCATAGCAGCATTTTTCTAGAAGAGTACTATAGGCCTGTTTCGTCAATAGTGAAATAGCAGATAAAACCCGCAGCCAGTAAACTGGGCACATAAAAACACCCTGAATGTATGCTGGATAAATGATACTTTGCCTGGGTATAGAGACAGGATGGTATTCTATGGAACCAGAGAAACTGGGAGAATATTCATGAATATTTCACTCTGTGCTTCTGCATGGAGCAATCAGAATCAAGACTTTTATGATAAAGCTAAAGCTAAACCAAGTATAACTTACCCATCAAGAGACATTGGTTTAAGGAAATAATTCAAGCCCAAGCATGGGAACTCTTAAGTTCCTTTCCGTGAAAAACTCTCTGACACATTTCTGCTTAACTATTATTTTTAACAGAGGTATCAACCTGTTGCCGGAAATGTTCAAACTTAATTTTACGGCTAGGCCCATTATAAGTAATATGCTTACCCAAGTAAAACCTGTTCTAAATAGGTTGGCCTGTGAATAATTGCACTCAAGTAAATAGAACTGATCACGGTACAGAGTGCAACTCAGCATGAGCCAAGTGTTATACTCTGCTTCTTACCAGTGAAGCCTCTACTTATTATTATGTAATTGTTTAAAGATATTAATCCTTGTCTCCCACAATTCGTTTGTAATTCTTAGGCCCTGCACTGACAAGAATCCCCAAAGAATACTTTCAAAAATCATAATTCTTCAGTTCAGGCCAAACATGATGTACTTGTTACATATTTTTATTTATGTCCTGCGCAGAACTGCCATAATGGAATAAAAATCAAAGAGGAGAGTCAAAGAGGAGAAGTTACCCCTAAATTCCACGCATTCATAAAAGTCAAATATACTGTTATCACCACTTTCTATGGTCAGACATTCTCATCGCATTTCCTTACCTTTGCCTCTAAATTCATGCTGTATTCACTGCATGTATATGGAGAGCAAAAATTGTAATTCAGCCAATTTCACAGCAATTTTTTTAAGACAAGGGATAAAAATCATTTCTGCTTCTACTTTGCTGAAGAGAAACAAAGTGACTTTAGTCTTCTCTGTTTAATAATAACCTTAGCTCAAGGGGAAGCGTGTTTTAAAACAGAACTCAAATGAACGCAAATTCAGTGCAAACTAAAGAGAAATGAAACTCTCACACTAGAATAGTGAGAAACCCATCCTTTCCTGTCCAAAACCTGTAACTGTCTGGCCAACAGAAATGGTCAGTGTTGAAGACTTTTATATAATGGCTTTTTTCGTACTTATATCCTTAAGTAACTTGTTCAATTAAAAACAAAATAAAAGCTGAAACTCTGATAAAGTTAACTGTATCTCAAGCTTTTAATCAAAAAGGTAAATTATTACTGTACTTGAAATGCATAACATATATAGAGCACTATACAATTATGAGGCAGTAGAAGTAAAATATTTCCAGTACAACTTTGTAAATCAAATCTATTAAAAAAAAATCCATTATCATGTGCGCCCATGGTTATCTCCCTTTTCCAGGATCAAATACAGATCTGAGCCTAAAAAGTTGTAATGAAGAAAAATGTATTCCAAATTCAGAACTACTCTTATTCAGGAAAGTCCTTAAGTTAAGCACTTGAAGTTGGATATAGTGCTCAATTTCTTGCTTGGGGTGGAAACTGATGCAGAACTTTCCTTAAGCCCATAATGCTGTCAGCCCCTGTGGACCTCACATTAGTGTCATTTCTCTCTTGAGTTAATGTCAAGAGGAAACTCTGACAAAGGTACAGCATAAACACAACTGTGACTGGAAGGCCTTAATTTTCCAGATGCTACTTATGATGAATATTGTCATGAAGAGGTCCAGAGACACCAGCAGGAATGCTGTAGGCCACAGGAATAAGCAGGGAACTGAGAAATGGGATGTGGTCCTGCATGCAAGACTAGGTTACAAGGTAACGGCATCCTGATCAACTTCTCTGGCACAGTTGTATTTCTAGAGCAGACAGGGTCTATGCCACTGTTTGACAAGCAGTGATATAAATGTTAAAACCGCATCTCCTAGGGTGAGAGCATCCATATCCCAACTAAGCAATTCAATGGTGAATCACCCAATGAAATGCAGAGAACTATGCCCACCTTCTAAAACATGCAAACCCACAGTTTGGGTAAGTATGTCTTTAGGATGAAATCTTTGATATATTTTCATATTTCATTATCCTCTGTAGTTCATTAATATGTCTTTTGTTAAAATATACATAGAAGAACTACATACCTCTCCATTTTCCCTTTGTAATTTTGATTTTATGGATAAGCAGTAGTTGACATCACTGGTTTTTCTTAATTCTTAAAACAAAAAGGAGAATAAGGAACATCTGTGAAAATGTGAAATAACTTTGCATATGAAGACCTGAAATACTTAATTGGAGTAGGTTTTATTCTATTTTAAATGACAAGCTTTATTTATTTTTAAATTACAGACATATCTGCAATATAAATTTATCTTAAAGTTCTGACTATAACAACCATTTTTTGTTGAGCCACTCCACCAACTTCAATAAAATTATTCTTGATTTACATTGGTACAAATGAGATTAGGGACTGAAGATCACACTGGTTTTCCAATGGAATTCAAAATAATTCTGTTACGCAAAAAAAGCCCTAAAGCATTGCAATAATAATAAAAAGACTGCAAAGTCAAGTGCTCCTATCTGCTGAACTGCCAGAATTAAGACTTAATTAAGAATTAAGTGCAGTCTCTCCTGCATCCTGAAATCATCAGGGAACTTGGCTGCTAAAATCTAAAAAAAATCTCTATGGCGTATACACAAATCTTTATTATCTATTGTATAAAAGTGGCTAGATCTCTGACAGGAATGCCCTTTCATGTACAGCATGGAAATAATTTCAGTGAAAAGGATCCTAAAATTTCTTATCACTGGAAAAAAATACTATTTTTTCTATAGCCTTATTTTCTGAAATGGCTAAACAATTTTGTTTGAAATTTTCTGACATAATTCACCGGAGACAATGGTAGCTACAGACAGTTTCATCCCCAGTGGTGAAGATTTAGTGATGTTTTAAGCAAGTGAGCATGAGAACTTATAATTGGGAAGTGTTAAGCACCTTAACTGGATTCAAGGAGAAATGCTTTAGCATAGACTGCAAGACATTAAAAGAATAAAACACATTCTGCCTACACAGTTGTGTTGATCCCAGAAAGAAGTATTTTAATTGCTTCTGTTCTCAAATGTGGGATAATACACTATAGCAAGCCTGTGAGGAAATAGCAAGCTACACAATTACACACATTAACACATCTCTCTTTATGTAAGTGTAGAGTCTAGTCTTTTCTCACCAAATGTGAACTTGATAAAACACTCAGGACTTAAGATTACCTGTAGCAATTTGGTGGAAAATTACTGGGATTGGCTCTGTTGTAACTAACACATCTTCATCATTATCTGAACTGGAAACATACGTGTTATCTATGAAAGAAAGACATGTTGTACATTGAAGTCCAACGGCGCCATTCAAACCCCTTCCCGTGATGCCCATCCCATGTTCACCCTTGTACCATAAGGAACCACATCCCAGGTAGTAAGGGAAGCTCAGGGCGATAATCTTCCTGGCGTCTTTTTTCTGCTGAGATTGTTAATAATAACAAAAATACCAGAAGGAAGATGGAAGACTCAGACCCAAATTTTATATGAGCAAAACCCTGTATTCCAATGATGTGCCGTTCATGAATCACACCAAAAGCGCTGCTCAGAACCATCCCACAAGGCTCATGCAGGGCTGAGCCAACCTTTCCCGTATAAAAACTTGTTCTGTTTCTTGCCATGCCTACCACTAAAACTCAAGCTAGGTCTGTGTGCAGAGTAAAGGCTGGATCCAGAGCCGGGTGTTAATATAACAACATTATGAAAAACATCTGTGCCTCATTTTGGCTGGTTCCACAGAGGATGTTTTAAGTATCTTATAATCACCCAAGAGCTTTTCTTCTGCCTGGTGCAGGAAAAACCATCTTTCATCCAACCATCCAACTTAACAAAAACCTATGGATATGAATCTGCAGAATCTATTCCAAACTTTCTTTCACAAATTGGAGTTAGAGGAAGATATCTTTTTTTTGCTTTCAAAACAAACCTTTCGTAACCACTAGCAAGGAGCAGTAACTTTTTATGTTGTATCTGCAGAAGCTAATTTTGCGTGAGTTGTTGAACTGCCTATGATGGTAATAAAATTTTGTTTTCTACTGATCTGGGCTGAGTTGGAACTTATGCTCTCGAGCAGAAATGCTGACAATTACAATAATCACAGATAAAGAGAGAAATAAGAGAACTGAAACAAGGACTTGATCTACCGTGATGCTGCACACTCTGGCCCCACGTCAGTAAAGGGCATAAAATCATACCTAATTTTAAGCCTAGTGCTGCACCTGGGTCTCACTGCCTTTGACTACAGTGCTTCCAGTGAAATGTTAAAAATGTAACATTAATTCATAAGTAACACTAGTAATATCATTTGTATTACAGTGGTTCTTAGAGGCCTGTATCAAGACCAGGAGCTGGGGCGGTAGTCCCTCTCTCGCGGTAGCGTCAGGTGTGCCGCACCGCCTTGCAGACGAGCAGCTGCATTGCCGCACACAGACAAGCGCGTGGGGCTTTCCCGGCTCGCCACCTGGGAAACAGCCACCTTCTGTCACATTCTCACGGATCTGCTGCGTCTGACACTATCCCACACCTTCGCCTACTTCCACTCCTGCATTGCCCCATGAGGTGATTTGAGTAATCTGCACACAGCTCAACGACCATGCACCGTGAGGAGGCAATTGGTCCTGCAGACTGACAACACTTCTCCCTGAGCACTGCTCTCCAGTGGGCACGCTAACTCGTTCCATCTGTTCAGCCAGCTCAGGCTGCGTCTGCTCTGCTACACACTTGGCACAGCGACATGTTTTAGAGCCACAGCATAGTGCGAATAAAATGGGGTGCCTCCAGCCATCTGCCAGCACTTACTCCTCTTTCTCCCACATTTGTCTACTGGCACCTAGGCCCAGCAGGCCTGCAGAGAGGCTGCAAACTATGCCCCCAGGATAGCTGCATCTCACTCTTCCCGTGAATCCCTGCCTTGCTTCTACTTGCGTTTTCCACTGTGCCGTCGTCATTTCAGCCTTACCACGCTGGGCAGCTCTGGGTGAAACATGTGCCCACCACTTTCCCAGGTTTGGGCCTGTGGCTTAGTGCTACCAATCTGAGGCAGTGCAATAAGCAAGGTTATCGTTTGGCTCTAAATATACCTAGTACAAGATATATATGGATGGATGAAAAGAAATCCACATGCTAGAACTTATTGCTGTAGTGTATGAAACAGTAGGAAACACATGTATGAAACAGTAGGAAACACAAAAGTAGGAAATTACCTGTGCTGTACAGAATACAAAATTACCAAGATATACATATATGGAGAAAAGGACTACTCAGTAACAGGTTTTATAGATTTTAATAATATTTTTTTGTCCATTGTTTGTCATTCTTTCTTGGCAGCTGGATAATATTGCCAAGTTTTGTTTTCGTTTTCCATTTGGCAACCTCTGCGGGTTTTTTTCTTTACTTCTGTCAGTCTAATGAAACTTGAAATTAAGATACTGGGTTTGGTTTAATTTCTTCAGCCTCCAGCTTCTAACAAGCTATACCCAGGAGCACCTCTCCTCTTTAGCAGAGCCCGCCTGAACCTAATGCAGGGATGCAAGAAACTACCTGTTGCCAAACTGGTTCTCTCCATCACTGCTGCTGTCCACTGAGTTCTAAGAAGAGGGTGTTTCTGTCAACATGTGTGTAATCCATAAATCATTGCGATAATAGACAACAGCAGTTCTACAAGTTTTTGACAGCCAGCATGTATCACTCAGAACATTGATTCATTAGCAAAATGCTTGCTACTGTAATGGTTCTCACAGGAGTCATGATCGATTCATATTAATGGAACTTCAGTCTACTCATTGATGTTAGAGTCTATAACCGCTCCTGAGGAGCACAGTTTTCCCCCAGTTGTGTCAACGTTATGAGAAAATGGTTACAAAGCTTTTTTGCTGAAACTGTTATTACCCACCTCTAAAATTTTCACTGATATTTTCACAATTTCAGCAATGTATAAATAACTTTGAGACATTACTGTTTCAACACCATTCCTGTTAAGTTCTTCAGTGTGTCTTTATGAGCATACTTTCAGCTTTCGCTTACAATTATGAAACTTTCAAATATCTCCCATTATTTAAAGTTGCCATGTCATATTACAGTTCCCATAGCTATGATTTAACACTCAGCTGTTTGTAATCTTTTGGCGCAAATATGAACCAATTCAGCAATAGCATCACACTGTTATCAGTGCCAAAATGATGATGCTGCACGCACGACACAATGCAGGGAGCTAAAATATATTCAGTATCAAAAGCTCTTCTCATGGTATCTAAAATTTACTTGTGGTGGTATCACTTCTGGCTGAACGAACACCAGTTTTAGAGTAACTAAATCTCTTCTATTTTCATATATTTATTAAATAGACTAGCAATTTATCTGACGATCAACTCTGACAGCCTTCTCCTGAATTTCCAAATTTGATCCACTGTATATTACACACTCTCAGTCTCTAAAGGATATAACTTTGATATGTCTACGAGCTAAGGGAGTTAAGTCTTGATCTGTGAAGACTTATCGTGTGATAAATTTTGTTTGATGAGTATATGCTCTTCTGAACTCCACCAACTAGTAGCAATACTTGAAGATCATCTTGCAGTTGAGGAAGATACCAGCACAGAGCTTTCCAGGCCTGACACCATCACACCCTGATACGTTCCTGAAACATGCCTTAAAATACATGCTAGAGAAGAGACAGTCACAGCAGCAATGTTAAGTTAGAGGCTTAGTACAAAGAAAGAAGGCAAAGAATCTGCTTCACCAAGTCAAAAGGAGTATATTTAGGCCCAAAGCTGTAAAATGGCAAAGAGTCATTATTATTCCTAACACAGTAAACACCTTTTCATCACAAAGCAAATGTACATACTGCAAAAGCTTGAGATGTGAATGAAATCAGCTCTTCCACAGGCTTGAAGGTTTAGATTTTAATCAGTAAACATGCACAGCTGCTTTACTCCCCCTCAACAAGTCAGCTACAATGTAAAATGTTCAAATTCTAGCTGGCTTTAAAATACAGGGGCTGATGATAGCAGAGAATATTCAACAAGTTTTAGTGACACTGATTCAAGTCACTCAGCCTTGTAGAACATCAGAGCATACTTGCAAACAGCATCCGTGAAAAGGAGGTTTGAGGTCTGCCAGACAGGAGAGTTTGTCAGGAAGTAAGACCTCATTCGCTGTGGAACTAACCGCTGGTTCAGCGTTCTAGTTTTGTGACTTAGTGTAGGGGTTTCCAGAGATTTAAGTTCTGTGCCTTCACAAGTTCTCACCTTGAAATGAATAAATCCATTGCTGACATTTTACAAAAGAAAAAGTTAACAACATATGATGCAGATTTTTTCAACTGTTTGTCCCTCCTTTCACCGTCAGGTCAATGGAGCAGTCAATCAATCAAGTTACAATTGGTCTGACTGTTATTTATGAATTTGCTTCTCCAGTTACTACATGCTTAATAGATTAGGATTAGTAGAAGTTTTTCCTCTATTTTTTACTGGTGAGAAAAAAAATCTCTCTCATAAAGACTGTGAGCATTCTTTCACAAAATCCATTCTGTTTAACATCAATATTGAGACTGATTTCTCTCTGCATCTGCTTCAAACATTGTGGTGTTGTGAGAGAGCTGGGACTCTTCAGCCTGGAGGAGAGAAGACTGAGGGGGGATCTTATTAACGTGTTTAAATATCTGAAGGGAGGGTGCAAAAAGAATGGGGCCGGATGCTTTTCAGTGGTGCCCAGTGATAGGACGAGAGGCAACAGGCACAAACTGAAACACAGAAAGCTCCATCTGCACATGAGAAAAAACTTCTTTATTGTGAGGGTGACTGAGCACTGGAATAAGTTGCCAAGAGAGATTGACCCAGCTTGAGCAGGAGAGGTTTGACTAAATGATC
The DNA here is from genome assembly GCF_003343035.1 of Apteryx rowi. NCBI lineage: Eukaryota > Metazoa > Chordata > Aves > Apterygiformes > Apterygidae > Apteryx > Apteryx rowi. Next base: position 262,354 of record NW_020448274.1, read on the forward strand.
TCTTAATGGTTCCTTCCAACCTCAACCATTCTGTGATTCTCTTAAACAAGCTAGCTGAAAAATGTCTTCTTTTCTTGCTTGGTTGTCTTTCATATGGATCAATCCCCTTGTCTAAGTTCACCATGCTCCTGCCAACCCAGCTCAGGGTATATAGCAGGGAGTTAGGAATGAGCAGCCAGGAATGGCTCTGCAAGTTTACGTTACCCAAGACATACACATACACAAACCCTCAGGTCCAGCAAACCCTGAGAAGTAATAAAGCACATACCACAGGCTTAACTTTAAGAACATGGGTAGTCTCATTAAGGGCTGACACACTGAAGTGCTTTGCTGGACCAGGGCCAGACTGCTCAGCCTCTTGAAAGATCAAGCCTTATCTACCTTGCCAAACAGGAGTTGGGCACTTTCAGATCTCTGACACTGATGGCTCCAGACACTGAAAGCATCACAACCCCTGGCCTCATGAAACTTGTGAACCAGGTTTTCTCACCCTGGCCCAGCTGACAAATGATGCCTGAAAAGGAGAAATGACTGTGAAAATAATCTAACTAATGCAGAATGATTAGCATAAGGATGCACCTGGAACACATTAACACCCTTTCAAATATTCTCATCTGAATATTGCAAATCGTGGTAACATGCATACATGTGTCATGGACAAGAATGTTGCACTGTACCTGGGTAATCCTCAGAGACATGCACTGAATAGGACACACTGCAAAAAGAAAAAAAAAAGAAACACAGAATTAATAACAATAACATTAACTGCTGGCATAAGATTTTTTTCCTGCTCCTGTATTATTTTAGGTTTATTTATAGGTTTCTGACAGTTTCCAGGACAGGAAGTAACAGCTATTTTGACAGCTTTTGAAGTGCTCAGCTAAAAAAATAGTGTCATGCCCATTTTGAAAGCTTACTTTGCTAAATTGCACATCCCAAATTCAACATTCTTAAAAAGAATATCAGGACTGAATTATATTCATTTTAGAATAATATTTCACAATGTCTGTACTTATGCTAAAAAGTTGCTCTGTGAACATCAGAACTAGGAAAGCCCGTGTTTTTCTGCATCTGTTCCTGGTGTTTACTCAAAGCTCAGCAGAAAACCTTCCTTACTGGTTGGGGTACCCCTGCATGATGTTCCCATTACTCTCAACACTAGCTCTGTATGGTTTGGACTCCTTTCTCTGTCCAAAATCCCGTATTTATAGAAGTTGTGGCAATCTTCTTTTACCTCTCTATCAAGTTGGGTTGAAATCAAATTTAAAAGAGCCACAGTCACACTAAAGAGTAGCTTCATTACGCAGATTATCTGAACCTGTTTTGTCAGAAAACAGAAATACAAAATACATGGTCCCAATCTTCCAGCTCAGTCCACGTGTGCTTTCCTCACCATCCAGTGAGATGCTCACTGAATTCACTGCTGTGAACAGGACAAATGGGTATAATGGTCTGTTCAGTTGTCTAAGTACCCACTGAGTCCTGTTGGTTTTTTAAGGTTAACATACATCTTCATTTTGCATTAAATAAATTCAACTATGGAGCATGCTGAAAGCTTTCTGTTGTATAATTCAAGTTCTTTCCACTTCTGAATCCTATAAATTGCATGTGTCAACCTACACATTTAAATAATACATGACGTGTGCTCATGCCTGCAGTGAGTTAAGCAGACACACAAAGGCAGGATGGCAGAGTTCCCTGAATAAATTTTCATACATACTGTACATCACTGAAACTTGGTTCAGTGGATCATTCTAAATTAGGTGAATACAACTTCTATGTAGACTATAAAAYAAATCTATGTGTGATTTTTTTTCTTTTTCTCTTTCAAGGTGTTCAGTTAAATGAGCTCTACTTTCACAATTCAATGACCATGGGAGGCAATCACTAAGAAAAGGTACATCTCATACTTTCTTTCATAAGTGAATCTATTACAGCACAGCTCTGTCAGCTGTTTTTGCAGATAATTTATTCTACCATAATTCATTTTATGTATTGTTTGATTAAGAAGCAAAGATGCCTATTTCTTCAACAGCTGCACATGTTCACATAAATGGAAGCAGAAAGAGGGTTTATTACAGCTGACAACACATTTAGCCACACAACTCTTTGATAGCTTCAGTCATGCCAGCATTAAAACCCATCATTGTGTAAATTCAACATTTTGTGATTTTTCTCTTTTAGTTATTTTTCAGACATCTGGAACAGGCAGCGTCTGCATCCCTTCATCTTGGATCATTTTCCCCAAAGACGTGGGGTATTTAAAGCTAAATAATCTGCTGTGGCACTAGCTCTCACTATTTCAAAGAGGGGAACATTCCAAAAAAAGGGAAGATCATCCAGTGCAGGACAGGAAGCTTCCAGAATATGTGTTTGTAGCCATGAATTCTTCCTTCTACCACCAAAAGAAGTCCTTCCAAGTAGAATTAAGAATAATATAAAAGTTCATCACAGTGAGGGTGGTCTAACATTCAAACGGGGGTTCATAGAAGTTCAGAATTTCCACACTCAGAGATATTCAAAACTCAACTGGACCAGGCCCTCAGCAACCTAATCTAAATTTGAAGCTGGATGTAACTTCAAAGTTGGTTTTGCTTGGAATGGCGGGTGGAGCAGATGACCTGCACAGGTCTCCTCCCACCCAAATTACTCTATGTTCCTATGTGCATGTTTCCTATGAAAGTGTGTTTCTCTTCCTTCTTCTTCATCATGTGATATCTGTCACAGAAGCACCTGTGGCTACATTAAATGGAAAATAACAGGACGCGAGGCAATGGGCACAAACTGAAACACAGACACTTCCATCTGAACATGAGGAAAAACTTTTTCACTGTGAGGGTGACAGAGCACTGGAACAGGTTGCCCAGAGAGGTKGTGGAGTCTCCTTCTCTGGAGATACTCAAAACCTGCCTCGATGCAATCCTGTGCAATGTGCTCTAGGTGACCCTGCTTGAGCAGGGGGGTTGGACTAGATGATCTCCAGAGGTCCCTTCCAACCTCAGCGATTCTGTGATTCTGTGATTCTGTAATAATGTGAAAAAAAATTCTACACAGTCCTGTGAGATGGAACTAAAATGAAAAGGTTCATGAAGATGCAGGTTATGAATCGTCTGAAACCAGATTCTGTAACGATTGCAAGCAAGTTCAGTGTCTAACCCAGAACCCAGGGAATCCCATACTGGCCTCGCTACTATGATGAACATCATAAAAGAAGGGAAAAGAAAGGTAAAAAAAAGTATAAAGTAAAATTATTCTGTCACTCCAGTAATAAAAACTCCTCCCATAGACATAATTTTGCCATGGAAATGTGATGTCACCTCCATCAGAAAAAGCATTAATAAAATATCTAACTGCCAAACCAAAATCAAATGATAAAATGTTGGCTATAATCATAGAATATGATAGGCCTGAGCTGCCACTTCAGAAAAAAGCGTTTAAGGGAGATGTGAGCCAAAGCTTAAAGAACAAAATGATTGAAAATACAGTGTTTACTTCCAAATAAAAGAAACCAGTTGCATTTCTGAGTACTTAAACAAGAAAGCTGCTTAGTAACACTAGTGACTCAATTTAGGAACTTAGTTTAAGGTCCCCAGCAAAACTATTTGTTTATTATGCTGGGTGTGTTTAACCTGAAACTGCTAACTGTTTACATGATTAGCCTCTCCACACACACAAAAAAGGAATGTCCATTTGTTTTTCTTCTGTTTAAATTCTTATTTTCAGCACATGTTGGGATCCCTGTGCTGCCCTCTCTTGAGTGTCCCCAGACCACTCTGGGGATATACTCTGAGAAATATTGTGTCAGAGAAAGCTCTTAAGGGAACAGCTCTTAGATGGGCCATTCTTCTCCCACATATTTGAACTCATAGTTGGGGAGAATAAATGGGTTGTTTGAGCCCCCCACAGACTGGTGGTACTTTGCTTGTTTTGTAATCCTATGTTAGTTATGTTCAGACTATGGAAACAAAAAGTCAAAATAAAAGAACTAAATGGAACAGAATTTGTTTTTCTGTCCCAGCTCACCTTGGTGATCACGTCACATATGATTACGGTTTGGCACATTTTTCTATATTTAGGATAAACTGCTTCCTACCAGTTGTGCACTTGATTTTTCAGAAGACAAGACATACCAGGCTAACGAAGTTCTCTTTAGAGGTTCCAGTCCTGCAGTCACCGAAACATTTTCCCACTGGCTTCAAAGACCTTTAGAGCCAAGACAGGAACACAGGACTGTGATGGCCTAAAGCACTTTCAGTAATCACAGACCTTAGTGAATATGCAGATGTTAACACCTCTCAGTATTAAATCCTCACAGAGCTAAGGAGAGCCTTTACTGAAGCAGCTTTCTTGTTTAAGTACTCAGAAATGCAACTGGAACTAATTTAGGCCTGGTCTCCACACAGAAGTACAACATGATTATTCCAGAGAGGGGTGTGATTTTTCCTTCTGGCAGTGCAGTTCTACTGTACAATCCTATTGCAGTTACACTGCTATAAATACAGCTTATCGGACTGTAATTTATTTCCATTCCCATAAACACATCCTAACCAGTCAACCATCATCCATGCTCGTTCAGTTATATTGCTTTAGCTACATGAACACAGTTAAACTCTTGGGTGTAAACAAAGCCCCAGTGACCATGTTATCTCTGTTTTATTCAGCTTAGACCCTTTGCAGAAGACATCCTAAAGCACATATATTTCTTGATCTTTAAGCTCAGAACAACCTTCATACTGGAAATGGTCTTGCAAAATTTTTGTTATTTAGCAAACAATAAAATACCATAACAGAGATATTCATCTTTCACTGCTTATGAGATTTTAATGTAAACCTCTTATTGCTTGAAATAATATTGACATGTAGAGCTCCTGCCTTAGTTTAGTAACAATTTATTTGCGGTGCATTTCTTGCAAGCATTTTCTAATGTGTTTCAACAATATCAGTTCTTTCTTTAGAGAGATTATCCTGTAAAGGTCTATGTGCATTTCAGAACTGATTTATAAACTAGATGAGGATGCACAACATGATTGCTATTTTTCAGATGAATCTGTTCCATTTCAATACAGAACAAGCAGATCCACCTGCATTTGACATTACTTTAATTTCTTAAAGATGGTTAGAAAGGCATTTTAGCCTGTGTAGATTCACAATTTGCAGAGTCAGGATCCACATCCACATTACTTAGCAAGTAGAGAGACCATATGCCACCAGGAACATATGTCTCTAAAGCTTTGAGATTTGACAGAGGTAGGACTAAATCGCCTTCAGATATCCCTGACAAACAACTTTTTCAAGATACTAAGCAACACTCCTATACCATAATCCTGAATGGGCTTATGTCTTGTGGGGCTCTATAATCAGCACAGAGTCCAAACTGATCATACTACTAGACACAGGCCAGTAAAAAGAATGCCAAAATGTAAGCACCTGGGCAAAGAAAAAATTCGCATGAAAACTTCAAAAGGCAGCAAAGCAAAGGTTACTGAAACAAAGCACATTCATCAAAAAAAAAAAAAAAGGAAAAGTAACTGTTTACTCCCTTAAATATAACAATATTTTTGGTTTCCATGTGTTAGCCCATATGAAGAAAAATGAGTGASAGCAATGTTCTTCCATAAGGTCATCTTCCTGACATAAACTTGTATCAGCCATTATGCCCAGCTTTATGCCTCTAAATCAATTTGTAATATTGTTTCCTGTGTCAAGAATCATAGGTTTTATGTATCATGGTATATACCACGGGATCAGGCATTCATCCTGAAGCCACAACAGTGATGCTATAGCTGAAGTACATGACGTGTCATCTCATCAAATTCACATTATCTCAACTCACGCCACCTGTAGTTTCTCGCTAGGAATGAAACCCTTTAAGCTGAATTTCCAGCTGTTTTACGCAGCAGGAACAGCATGAAGCATCTGGCACAAGTCTAAGATTTATGCCTATGGAATAGTTATGACAGACAATTTAACCAGCTCTATCCCATGGCAACAGCTGAATTATTGCCTTATTAAGTGTGGAAATTSTGATCTCGTTTCTATTCCAGTTTTAGCTGCTTCTCCTAGAGCCAGGGATCCATGCACTAACGTTGTAGCTTAAAAACTTGTTCAAGAAAGGAAACAAGCTTTTTGCTGTGTGGACGTTTATGGTAGTCTAACATCAATCTATAACACAATAGAAAAGATATAACAACAGAGTAAATATGACCTAATCTCAATGGGTCCGGAACTACATATACTAAGATATTAYGTTTTTAAGCTATCCACAACCCTAGATCTATCTCATCAATGAATTAATGCAAGAAGTTAAAAAGATCCACCAAGGTCCATTCCTGAAGAGAAATATCAAGACTGTAAACTATGGACAAATGTATAAGATTAAATAACATTCTAATATTATATGCCAGGGCAAACTTCTGAATGAGTTGGTGAGCTAAAAGAAAGGTTAGTGAAACTTCTTTAACAAAAATAAAATTATCCTGGAAAAAAACTTTGGACTAAAGGCCTTTTTAAAGATCTGAACTTTATTTCTGAAAGCACAGCATGATATGGGCCTGATGCTTTTACTCCCTACTCTAGATGAAGCAATAAGAAGGAATAAGAACAAGTTTCAATTGCACAGATTCAGCTGAAATTGTATTCTTTTACCAATTGCTAGCTATAAACTATCACAATTATTACTTATTTTATAATACGAAATTGAAGAACAACATTTAATGAATGTCCATGAATTATACAGAAAATACTTCCATTCCCATCTTCACCCTTTTGTTTCATTAGCTTCAAAAATGGTCCAAATCCTTCAACAGATTCCTATCATTTTCATTCCCTTTAGCCTCCTCTTCTACTTCAGGAAGAGCACATTTTGATCCTGAAGTCAGACCCTTCCAATTACTTCTTTTCTGACGAGGGTATTTTTACAAATCTGGTTCCATAAGGATTCCATCCACAAACACAGGTCACTCTCTTTTCTAGTAGCTGGTCTGAGATCCAGTTTGAAACTTAAAAGCTTGATAATAAATCACATCACAAGTACAAGGCAGAAATTACTATTTTCAGAAGATATACAGTGGGATACCCTCCAAACAAAACTTCCAGATTGCATTCCTRAAATGTCTGACATTTGAACAAGTACTTGAGAGTTGGTAAGGGACAAAAACATTTAGGTACTGACCACCTGAAAAACCAGGCAGGCTATTTTCACAAAAGTTTTGGAATACATAGACAGAAATAGAAACAAAATCCAGTACTCTCTCTCTCTCTCTCTCTTTTTTTTTTTTCGGTAATTGACGTTATTTGAATCTTAGGAAATTCTCCGAAGAGAATTACAATTGTAAACTAATGGTTTAATGGTCTGTAGAAGGTTTCAATGTCACATCTTTCTTCCAATTTGTATGAAGACGACATACTTGCAAACAACAGCAGAAGAGACCCAGCAGCCTTACATGGCCAAAAGATCTCTTCGGCTTAATGAACAGTGCAAAAAGACAAACCTTCCAAAATCTCAGTTTGGAGACATTCTAAATTAAATTTTATGTTGAAAACAGCACAAACAAAATGACTATAAAATAACTGAAAAATAAGCAGAAAGCAGTACCAGACTACCTACAGTTAAGCCAGACAAACTTAGTGCAAACTTTCCTTTTGATGTTGAAAACTGTCACAGCCATGAGTGAATGAGAAATGATAGTTCTACCAATAATTTATGAACAAGTGAATTAGCAAAATACTTGATCACTTGGTATCTACAACTATTATGCTATTAAACATTTTAATACCTCTCTGTGCAGCTCTACAAAAAGAATGCAATCATGCTATAGGAGCAGCAATCTTGCTATTCCACTCTGGGGCTTTTGAAAGAATCCATCCCACTCCGCACACATCAGCTAAGGGCTACTGAAACCAGTTTTCAGAAATGCACATAAAACTATGGCAGCATTCTATGTTTTTTAATTAGGTAAATTATTTAATCAACTAGTGCTAGTATTGACTTTAYAATGTCTTTAGTTAAAACATACTGGAGACTTAATAAATTTTAAATGTATTGCAAATCACATTTATGAGTGAAGTAAATACCATTTAAAAGAACCAAATGAAAAGATCAGCAAGTATTGCATTTCATTCATTCAAGATATCTTTACAATAAGGTCCAAGTAATGTGACAAAAATATAAATAGAAGTAAAAAAAGTTTCAGTTGCGTAAAACACTAACCACAAAATGACACGTCTCTAAACAGATACATAGAGAGATGAATAGATAGTTAGAATCATGCCAATTAGAAATATGGAAGATAGCACATAATATGACATGATTCTGAAAATAAAAGCTTGCATAAAGCCTTTTTAAATACAAAAAAATATACAGGCTTTTTGCTCTTGCACACAGTCAAATAAATGTTGAAGCAGGGGATCTTTTTTAAACAGTGAAATACACACCAATGTCATTAAATAAAATAACAGTCACTGAAAATCATCATACTTATCTTCTGGAAAAGAGAATTAAAAGTCCCCCCAAATAAGACAGAAATTAAAAGTAAATGGACATAAATTCTCATGCAGATGTTAGCACAGCTGTGGAAAAAGTGACTGTTAACCAACTGCAGCAAGAATATTCTCATGAAACTAAAATATATTTTCTTTTCGTTACTGAATTTAGAACTTGAATTAAATCCCACCAAGATCTAAGGCAGCCTTTACTACTTGACAAAGAAGATTACAGAAGAGCTGCACAGCGGGTACAAGACCAGCCTCTGCCATGCTCCTGGTATTTCTGTAAACATGTATGTAACTGCTTTGCTAAAACTTTCAAGAAGTATTCCAAGCAGTGCAAATCTTGGTGAGCATTTTTTTTTTATTTTTCACATTTGCAGCTTGCTATACGACTGACTATCAAGTCATTTCACAACTACGCCATTTTCTGGATTCCTTATTAAAACAAAGCTCATGGATTTCAAACCAACTTTTTAAGTACTCTTTAAAATGCTTTGAATGTGCTTGTATCCCAGCAATTTGTTTTCAGATATATAGGCCACTTTAAATCTCTTTCTGAAACATACTAGTTCAACAAATTCTTATATCCCCTGTGATCCAATAACTGATGACCCAGCAACAGTCACCATTATCTTTTCAACTAGAAAGAGCCAGGTGCTTGCAAAGAATTAAAATTTGTCGATACACTCTTTATTCCTTTCACTATATACCAAATTTCCCTATCGTGCACCTGCAATTATACAGAAAAGAATAACAAGTGACTCTGAGTAATCTTTTCCTCTGGATGCTGGAGAATGTCCGTGTGATGACATATGAAAAGTCCCAGGCAACTATAACGTTTCTTTTTGATGACAAATGAAAACCATTCCAAAGACATATGAGCAGTGTCAATACGTCAAAAATGGCACTGCTTTCATTTCCTGACATAACCTAGAGGAACAGAGGTGCTGAGTCAAAGCTATTATATGTTTGCATTTGTCACTAAGAATAATTGTGCTGCTGGTCCTTTCACACAGCCAAAGTGCATCTGAATCAAATGGTGAAAGTTATTCATAAAGTGCTGCTTGATTTAGCATGTTATTCAAACAAAGGGGATACAGAAGACTGCAGCTCAACCATTTCCCTTTTACAAAACTTCCCATGAAAAAAAGTATGACAACTTCTAGTAAACATATAGTACTCTACAGGATTAATCATCTCTCCAACAAGCAACATGGGCACTCCTAAAAATAAAAATCGTATTACTAATAAAATAACCAGATCAAGGAGACCTGAAAAAAACCTGCATGCTTTCATGAGAACCACTTGGTTTTTATGTAGAAAGAAATACACTAACATATGGCTACATGTGCAAAGCCAGGTGGTCCAAAACTGGATTGTATCAGAACTATGCAGCTTCTCCCAGAACTACAGAGGTGGTGTCTTCTTGCAGTCGCCTTTGTCTGACCAGTTCCAGCTCCCTCCCAATGACACAGATACTCTTTAGACCCCTGTCTTCTGTACTCTTCCTTCTCTTCACTATTTCTATTGGTTTGAAGTCTGTCTCCATAGTTCCCATTAGCTCTTCACCCAATTTCAATCTTCCCCAGAGCTCAGAACAAACTCGGGACAGTAACCTCTCAGCCCAGCTTGGCTGTGGCCAGAGCAGTATATATGATCGCAGCCTTTAGCGATCTTATTTCCAGTGCTGGGCCCACCTTTTATACTGTGTTTTGGACTTTTTTTTTTTTTTGAGAAAGAAAATTTTTCCTCTCTTCAAATTGTTTCTTTTTCTTTTGGAACATTACTGTCAGAAACAACCACTAGACATGGCTCTTTTTAGAAGCCAGTTAAGAGTTATCTCAAAACTCCATTTTGGTCCACATTGTTCCTGTTGGAACTTACTCTAGTGACTTACTCTAGTAAGGCTTACTAGGCTTACTCTAGTGACTTTATTTCTGGTAACTCTGCTTTCAATTCATATTTCATTCATGTAATGGCACAGAAAACCCATCCAGCCTGTGTGGAGCCCCTAGGYTGAGATTTTTCAAAATAAAAATAAAAAGAAAGAAACAAAAAATATTCATCATCCCAAGGAAGAGACGTGGAAAATTGCAAACTGAACAGTTAGAGTTTAACGATGTTCCAAGCAACAGAAAAGAGTGTCCTGTCATAGGAATTATTATCCAATCATTTTAACAGATAATTCTACTCAGCTGCCAGTCATTAAATACATAAATAGAGCTTTAATAAATCCATAGGGACATACACTCTTTACCTTCATCAAGTCACCAGCAAGTGGAAAAGTTATTTTCCTTTACATGCAGTGTTTGGCTAAAGAGCAAAGTTCTAGGTAACCTTCTTAGATCACTCTACATATTCATTAATTAGTTGGCATTTTGCTTGTTTGTCTAATGAGGTGTGTGACAGCCACTGCTGTGTGGGGAAAAAATAACGAATTGAAAAGTCGGGCTAGCCAGTTTGAGATGGCATAAGAAATTTAATTTTTTTTCATAAATAAAGTTCCTAATACTTCCTGGTATTGCTGAAATGTTCTATTTTTGGATCAAAATATATTTTTCTGTAAATTCTATACCTATAGCTTCCATTAACATCAATACAAACAGAACATATAACTTCCAAATGTAGAATTTGGACTTCAAAGTACAACTTTTATGAATACTTTAAACTGACAATTGCATATCCTTGCACATGTTCAACATATGAAAATGACATAGGGCAAGAGTTTCAATAGATGTTTACCTATGAAATTGCACACACCAGTTTATTCATAGCAATATAATGCACTCACATAATTCAGGTCCCTGTGGATACATACAGACAATTATTTTTCTGTTGCTCATAAGTACACAGAGTCTTCTGGTCTGGTCAATAAGGTGGTGACTGGCACCTCTGAAAACTGCTAGATTGTGAAACAACACCAACCCATGTCCTCCATGATTTTTATTTCAAGGCAACGATGGTTATTCCAGACTCCTATGCCATAAAGCTGCAAGGATTGCTTGCAAGCTAAGGGACTGGCTCATCTTGGTGCCCCATTACACTAGTATGGTCAAAACGCACCATTTTCTGAAGTTAGAGATAAAAAAGCTAGCCTCAGTTCCAGCTGGTTTTGCATCCTCAGGCCAATAGAGTCATCACTACAGTGGTGCAATGGGCAACATGAATCAAGAGAGTGGGTCAAACTGAGCTCTGGATCCATAATAGGATACCTTTAACTTCCCTGCTACTATACTGCAAAACTCCTGTGATCATGAACAGCAAATAAAACAGAAAATTCAGTGTGAAATGACAAGAAGAAAAGACACCTTTCTTTTTTTACCCATGACAGTTTCAGTTTGAGGGTATAGGTGAAGTAACACGTTGAATACAACATTTAGTCCTGGGCATCCTTAGCATTAGAAAGATGCCAGTAAATTGGAGGTAGTTCAGGCATCACTGAGAAACAATTGCCAATCTGGCAGAACAGGCCAGTGAGGAAAAAAAAATTAAACATGTTCAGGCAGCCGGTTACACATAGTGTGGCAAATCAAYGAGCAAGTGTGACAGAAAATACAATGATGCAGAGGAGACATGTTTTCCAGAGTGCAAAAATGAAGATGGATATCATATTTTTATGATGGCCTGAGGGAAAATGGCAAGCCATATTCAGGTGAAATTAGAGGGAAAAGTATAACCAGGATGAAAATCAGAAACTGTGAACCCCATTAAACAGTGAATTAGTCTCCTGAGGAAGTGGTAGAAGGCTAATCAAATAGTCATTTAAAATCAGTCTGGAAAAAGAGCTTAAGTAAAATTTATGGAACAATTTTGCATTGGCAATGATACTAACTAATATGTTTTTCATTACTAGTTTCAAAAACTGTTCTGAATGGGTAAAATGTCACTTGTCTTTCTCACTGGTTGCTCAGAGGAGAAAGTTGTAGGTTGAATATGACATTGATGACTCTTAATGTGACTTACGGAAAAAAATTCAAAGTATACCTCTTGTACTATAACTCAATAGCGTGCAGAACAATAGCAGCAGGGAATTTGAGTTCAAGAGCTTTTTATGCATTTGAAGTGTCAGCATCAGCTAAGATCTGAAGCAGTTCTTCCACCAACTTCTCATAAATTTTAGCTGTTCCTGAACATGACACTCTCTGATTTCCTCTTCATGACAGAATGCAATAGAAAGCACACTGCACTATTTTTTTTTCTTTAAGCACACTTAGTAGCAGTCCATCTAATAGGGAATAATACCTAAATATAAGGACTGTTCTTTGAGCCAAAAAACAGCTACTAAATGCATGACTGATCACAGAATTTTTCATACCATATCCAAATAGTCATACCTGAAAATACTCTGACAGACATTCTTATAGAAAATGTTAAGCAAACTACAGAACAAACATAGAAAGATAATTTTAGTATATTACCCCAACATGTAGTTGGAGTTTGAAAATTATTTTAATTTGTAAAGATACATTAAAAAAAATCCCTTCACTAGTCTTAATTAGGTCCCTGTCTTCCCATAAAACTAATTACATGTCAGATGAAACACCAGCTTAGGAAGCCCATGTAATTTTTGGAAAGATAGAGCTAGATCTATTCTCAGCTCTGTTACTGTGACTTTGGAAGTGCCTCCCGGCAAGAAAAAATGCACATGCTTTTAAAAGGCATTCAGTAATTACAAAGTGTTCAGACACTGATTTACCTTTCATGTATGCTGAACCTCTAGATCTCCAACAGAAAACAGTGGGAACCTTTGGCAGTTTTGAAAAATGAAGCTTTACAGTCCAGATTTAAAACATAATTAGGCAACAAAATTTGTGCAGAAATGGCAGTTAGACACTTGACCTGAAAATCCCATCAGCACATATCCACCATTTTAGATAACTAAGTGTATTCACAAAGGCATAAAAATGTCTAATTTATCATGGATTTCCATAGTAGTTTAGGTATCTTAAAAGGGAGTTGGCTACCTAAGCACCTTTTCTGAGGTATGTAAATACCTTTGGGGAATTAGCCAAATGAAAGTCAAGCTAAGGCACTCAAAATTGTTACATACTTTTCAAAACACACAATTAAATCATAGCCCCATGGAAGTCAATAGCCAAAACTCTCACTGACTTCAAAAAAGTGAGGGTTTACCCTTATCTCAGCTTCTTCAGCAGCAAATCTGCAATAATAAAATGTCAGAGACGCCGTACTCCCTTTGCCCCTTCCTTACTACTCATTCTGTTTGCACAGTATAGCACACACAGCCACCAAAATGATCGCCAAAACTTGGAAAGCATCCTGAAGACGGGAAATGCCCTGTAAGTGCTCAGTTTTATAATCAGGCATGATTATGAAATGCTTCTACTATGACGCATTTCCCATAAGTCTAGAGAATGAGAATTAACGTGTCCGGAAAATTTCAGTCTTCTACTAATGCGAGATTAAAAACAGTGAGTCTTTCACTAATACAGACCTCTTAATCTGAAGATCTCCTCAGAGCATTCAATACACAGACACGAATGCTCACTAATGTAAGAAATGTGATAGTATAAAGAGAACAAAAAACAATTAGCCTATAAAATAAAATGAATAATAAAAAAAAATCAAACAATGAAGAATAACTCCCTTCTTTATGCTTTACTGACAGCACACGCACTTTCAACGACAAAAAGAACTGTCAGCCAGCACTGCCATTTACTATAAAGTATCAGTGGAAGTAGTAAAGCAGCTGCAAGTGCTTGTCACCCTGTTAACTGAGGCCATTTTACTGAGGAACCTAAATATAGAGATTTAGAAGTCTGATTCAGACATCTACATCCGAAAATCTGGGCCAGTTTTACTGAGATCTAAACTGTTTTCTCAGGCATGTCGGGACACACAGAAATACACACGGCATTGGTAAGTGAACTGCAAATAATCCAAACTAGACAGAGTTAGAACAATGYAAACACAAGCACTTGGGAGTATTTTTTAGTTTGAGGGTCAGGGTATAGGGTTTTTCCTCAGGAAGGAGAGTTTACAGAGGAAAAACTTCAGGGAATATTTCCCCAGGTGGGTGGGTGTACTGCGTTTTAATGTCCTCAAAACATTTCCTCTGAAAAACCTACCAGCAGGCACGGCTCAAACTGCCCACGTGCTTACACAATTATCATCAGAAGCTTCGGTGATGTGGGCCATGTGAGCACCTAGATCAGAAAATATACAGATGTTTTCCACAGCCCAGGCGGGTGCTACAGGACAGCTACAAAGGCTGCTTCTGCAGAACGGAAAATGAGAACCGCAGCGGCAGAGTGACTATAGTTCCTTCCATTTTGAAAGGTCACCCGCTTTCCATCATCTCATGGTGTCATTAAGCCCAAGAGAAGTGGGATGACTGTTCAAAATTACTGCCCAGGGTGAAATGGAACAGTAAAGCTGTATCACTTATTTGCACCCAAGTAATTAAAGGAAAAATAACAGTCTCCTTTCACACTGGGACATATATAGCAGAGGGCTTGAAAAATATAGAAATATTCTACTGCTTAACAAAATACATACAGTGATATATTAAAGCACAGAAATTATTACTGTAGCAGAGTTCATAATTTAATCAAAACACATTTGAAAAGCTTCAATGTATTTTTACTCTGTATGAGGACTCATGAGGACTTTGCCACCTCCTGGGACATGCTAAGTGTTCCCAATGCCTACTGAGACCTCTGTGGGAATAGCACCGTACAGGATAGGGCCCAGAATGCTTAAAGGACGATGTAACCTAAATGACTCAATCAGATCAAGCAGCATTAATTAACAGCACTTAACAAGAATGTGGTTAGAAATGTTAAATGTAATCAAACAAATTTCAAGCTTTTTTTTTTTAACCCCAACAACTTTGCACTGACTAATTCAGTTCCCCCATTAGTCAACAGCAGTTGAGCTGACAGAGGCAGAAATAAGCCTGTCTCCCTCCTGAATTTCTCCAGTTGCTGAACCACCAGTGGGCATACATATTTCTCTCTTTCTCAACGGCATTCTCTCTCAGCCTCAGCGCTGGGGTAAATGTTAACAAGAGTGTTGGGACACAGCTTTGGTGGGGAGCCAGCAGATATCCCTCCTGTTTTATAGGTGGGGAACAAACACCCAGGACACTGAAAAGTTTCAACACAAACAGATATTCCGTGGTAGACAACAAGAGACCATCATAAGCAACAGCTGAAAGACCATCTTTTCTCCTACGAAGTTCTTTAATGCTGGCAAAACCTTTAGCATCCTCAAGATACCAGTTGCATTGACTGATTCCTGCTGAATACAGGTATTTTCTATCCTCAGGGGAAGGTTTAGAGTTGACTGAGTTTTGGATACCTTTTTCAAGTCATGAGCTATATGATCAAAGTGTTATATCTACCATCTGCCTAATTTAGCTATCTAAGTCAAACTATGAATAAGTTGAGCAATAAAATGAAATTACAACTAAAACAAACAACACTGCTCTATTCCTCTTTGCAAACTGCAAAACCCCCTTCCACCTTTGCTTTTGAGATAACAAAGTAGAATGGTTTACATGAAGGCAACTGTTAAGCATTTTCAATAAAATTACGATTCTTGGTTTTATTTTTAGAACATCCTCTGTATATTTCTTAATAAAAATTCCACCAAACATAGTCATAGCAGTTGACTATTTGATTGCCACTGGTTTGCAGACCAAGGGGATTTTACTGAACACACATTCACTAAAGCAGTGGTAAAGCCAATATAGATCTTGCAGATACAACAGTGCTATAAAAATTGTGTAAGGAAAATCTAAAAAAAATCATACAGTTAAGTGACTTCTTTAGAGACAAACAAATCCTCTGCATATAGATTAAAAAAAAAATCTTTGCAATATGGATCACACTGAAATATGAGAAAGAAAACTGCTTTTGCAAAATATTCTTCACACCAGTAACAAATCTTAGCTTTGATGAGAATTTAGTATAATTAGGATTCAATCTCTTAATTAGTTGCCCCTCACTCTCTGTGAATTCATCATGTCAGTCAAACTTAATGAACATCAGTGTAATGCACACTACATCTTTCTAATATCAAAAGAACTTGCTTCCCAAACAGTGATCTGAAAGAAGTGAAATTATAGAGAAATAAAAATTTTCAGGAATAGAATACAGAGAATATACAGAATCTAAAGAAAAAATAAAATATAGAGAAATAACAATTTTGTTTGTTTGTTTTTGCTTCAAAAATAAAAAGCAGACCCTACAGGACACTGGAGCAACTGCTAATTAAGGGTGAAATGAAACTCCATTCCATTAGAGGTAGTATACTTTACTGGGTAAGAGAGAAGGGAAAATGCAGCAGTGCACTGTAAATGTGCCTAATGAAGCAGGCAAACATAGGCATCAACAACTTACACACACAATATATTTTACGTGAATTGTATTTGTTTTCATCAAAGTATTTGTGTAAGCAGAAACTACAGTCTAAATATAAAAAGAAATGGGTATAGCTCATTCAGGCAATTAGAGGTCTAGGGATATAAACTATTGAATTTAGGAGTCTATTCTGCTTTTCAGGGTCATGCAGCCCTCTCCCACTGGCCTTGGTAGATCTGTCAGAAAAACAGAATTCTAAATCAAAGGTTGTTTGTCTCTCCTTTTATAGCCTCTTCAAATCCACCAAAATAAATGAACTTACTTCTTTCGTTAAGAAAGAACTGAAAATACCATGCCAGCCCTTCTTTTATAGCAGAGGAAGGAGAAAAGAGGGAAAAGGAGCAGATATGTTTTAACTGACCAAGTGGGGGGGGCTGAGAAGATGTAGAGAGCTACATGAACTGTGAATGCTTAGCAATTAAATTTCTCAACTAAATTGCCACTAAAAACTAATGGGAACATCCACTTCCACAGAGGAAGAACTGCTTCCATACACTTAAAAAGCCTCATCTTCCACCATTTCTTGTACCACCATAGGCCTCCCTAGCAAAACTCCTGACATTGCTTTCTTGTAGACCTGCCCAAATCTCCCAAAGATTGACAGGCACTGATTTAGCAGGCCATGAACTTCTTCAGTAGTTCTTCAGAAACACATTAAATGTAAACTCTTAGAGTAAGTCCCGGCCTAACTAAAGTCTAAGGGATTTTGGTATGCCCTCCACAAAGGGACCAATATTTCCACTGGTTTAACTACTAAATTATAATAAAAGTTTGAAAAGAAGGTTTAAGAATGAAGGAGTGTATCAACAGTGTCCAACTTATCCCACCCTAAAAGAGAGGCTGGAGAGACAGGAATGGGCTGCATCCCACACTACCATCACAGCAACCTGCAGAGCAGGCTAGACATGAAACAGAAGTATACTGTTCTCAGGCAACATGTGAGGCTATAACATACTCAACCTTCTCCCTTTGCACACACTAGTGCAAGGATTTTGTCCTTGCTTCTCTTGAGATGATGAAAATCTGTGTCTAAAGGCAACAATGCAATCCAAAGATTTTCACACAATATATGCTTGACACATACTCCCTAATCAACAAGACACATAACTATGATGAACACTGTTCCAGATTTTCAATTTACATATAGGTCACGTCTATCAAAATAAATACCAGATTGTGCACTGTTTTGCACATGGTGTCCTGTCCTCATACCATCTTGGAAGGTATCACTACCCTACAAGATTTCAAGGGAACAAAGTACATGTGTCTAATATTTTTTAAATTATTAGTTATGATGAACAGATATTCTGTTATGCAGAAGCAGACAAGTAAGGGTTTTCATAATTGAGCATCCAATTTGAGAGATGAAAGTGAACTGTCTCTTTGTTTTATGATACAATAAGAAAACTAGTCATATAGAAAAAAACGAGAAAAAAAAACCAGATGATTTGCCCAAACCAGTGTGCTCTCAAATCATGCTGGATTTAAATAAACAGAAGAGGGTTCAAGGAGTTCAGCTCTGCCTAGACACAAGTGAAAGTGATGCAAGTCAATTTATTAATAGACAAATAGACAAGATAAAACCAGCTGGAAACAACTTGAAGTCAGCAGGTGAGGGAACTCTCCATAACTTTTGCACATTATGGTGTCTGTTGCAACAACGTCCACAGACGAAGCCACAGGCAGTATTCAACTCTTTGGAGCTGATACTAAGTATTAAGCAACTGTAACGCAAACAGGGAGCATTCTGCACTTCACGCAGGTTATTTTTAGGTGATGTGATGAAAGGAAGGAGCACAGAGCACAATGGCAGGCAGGGACAATGCTGGCAGAGACATGAGCCTGAGCCCGAGCTCTTGCCAGGGCTGTTCCAGGGGAGTGTCAGCCCCTGGGCTGGGGACACCCGGCACCAAGAGCCACAACATCATTGCCACACAGCCTGGGGAAATGGACTCATTATGGGATGGGGGAAGAGCATTTGGGGATTATACAAGAGTTATCATGGGTTGTTTAGAAGAGGAGCCAAGGTGGGGAAACGGAGGGATCAAGGGAGCTTGGGAAAGAACAAGCATGGGAAACTAAAGGGATAACGGAATAAAACTGGAATAAAAAGGGGCTGGTAATGAGTCAGTATGTTTGCCTGGCCATGCCCTGCACCTAATCACCTCAGTCTGTCCTGTCTTCTCATTAAACTCCATTTCTAGCTATTTCCCTGGGTGAGGGGGCCTTTTATTCTGTGTGCATGTGTGTGTATGGAGGTGTGCCAGCACCTGGAGTCGGATGCAGAGGCCAGTTACTGGATAGACTGAGTGTCCAAGGCCAGCTGCTGGAGAGATTCACATTGTATATATGTATATACTTCTCACTAGCAGACATTCATCCTGAACTGCCAAAGAGGGAGATRGGATTAGGCCATTTGTGCCATTGGTGTTTGCATGAGTGGCTTTGTCGGTGTTAATTTGTATGGTGCATATTGTGTATGTGTGCACGTGCGCCTATTGGAAATACATGCCCAGATTCGCTACTGGCTGGACTTGGGGACATGGAGCTGTGGCAGCCTCACCTCTGTCCGGCTACCAGATTCAACAGCTCCTAACAGTTCTCATCTTTGGACAGGATTTACACAAATAATTGTCAACTCTTCATCTGATTTCCAAATAAAAAGAATTCTTGTATAACCACCAAAGTGTGATTAAGGATATTCTAACTGCAAGCCTCACAGCTCACAAGCTTCCAAAAATCAATTACCATTGAACAATATAGCRAAGCTTTCCAGACGTTCTGTCTGTGAAAAGTTGAAATCTGAGAGTAAATACTAACAAAGCTAATAGAAAATGTAATGATAATGTAAAAACAGTAATAAAAGATCTGCATTTCTGCTGGGGAAAAATATTAACTCAAAGGTCATGGTAGTTTGCCAGAAAACAAGTCTGGGTGATAAATATGGGTTTGTGGTTTTAAGTTTGTAGCATTACATTCAGTTGAGCCAACAGCCTCTTTGAACAGTTGCGACTCAAAAAAGTGTGGGCCAATGAAAACAAATTAGAATGAGTTCTTAGTTTTGTGCCTGGCAACTAATGAAGTCCCTTATATGGCTTTGGGCAGTATGCTTCCTGTTCCACTTTGGTAAAATGCTTTGAAAACTACAAAGGAAAAGCATAAGTCTAGTATACATACACTGAAGCCTTATACTCCAAAATAAGACACAAAGTAAAAGTAAATTAGTGGCCAAATTCTCAGATGGTATACAACAACCACCCGCCAATCTCAGCTTTTATTTTTCTCAAACCAAGAAGTCAGCTCACAAACTAGTTCTTACATTAATTTTCACCTGTGACAGGAAATTTTTAAAACTGTTTGCAAAGCTGCAATCTGTCAGAGCCTCCACCTCCAAAAGCAACCAATGTCCTTGGCCCCATCAACACCATTACTTTCAAATCTTCATGTGCCCAAGAGCAGCAAAGCACATCCATCCAGAGCTGGGGGAGAGCAGGAGACCAATTCACACAGGGGGAGCTCCCTGTCCTGGCAGCCCCACCATGCCCCCACCGTGGGACAGCCTGTGGCAGAGCTTGCAAGAGAGCCCAAGACAATTGGACAATATCAGCCTCTGCAAACTTGCTGCCCTACTTTTTTTCCAAAGGCAGGGACTCAGATTACCTAGTAGCCCCGGTGCCAGCACAACCATCATGTCACAAAACTCCCAAAGTGGGAACCACATCCAAACTGTTTGTGAACCGTGGGCAGCTCAAGAGCTACAGGTTGGTCTCTTCTTGCTTTAACTTTCCAGAGTTTTCAAAGAAAGCATGATCTGTGCAAGGGAATGCAAGTAGGATCAGACCTTTTGAGGGGTAAATCAATTGACACACAGTTTGTTTGAAGATCAAAATTTCTCTAATGTCTGTTGCAAAGTAAAAATATCTTTTCTTGATGACTCATTTTCCACACTAAAAAATGTCTGTGGGTGGAAGAACAGAGCTGAAGCAATTCTATTTTTTCCTCTTGTCACTATTGTAGCAGTTCTAAATTCCAGTATGAAACAGAAATGAAGCACTTGTAAGATGTTTTCAGAAGTGAGCTGAACAATACTATTTTCTCTTTTGTCATCATTTTTATCTATATGAATATTATATTCAAATCAGCATGATTATGCTCACCCTCAGAATTTGACCTTTAGAACACAAAGACAGAAGTGTTTTTTTTAATTGCATAAACTTCTCAAATGAAAGGTGCATTATTTGCAAAACTTATTTCTTGTCAGTGTTGCGAGTCCAATCATGCTTCAGTTAAGTTAGCACTGGAGTCCCCATGAATTTAATGAGAACATATTTATCCCACAGAATCAAATTCTAAGCAATAGTCTCTCAGACTAAGGAGCACCTCAGAAAATCTCTAACATAGCTGGAATCTGAAACTCTACACAGCTCAGCAAAGGCTTTCTGTCTCCTCTCTCTGTGCCCCCACTACAATACACTTAAAGTGGAGATAACATCATCCSTGTTGTTATGGATGGGGAAAGGGGTGGGATGCTGACATCTAGTATCAGGAGAAGTAGGTGATGCCAGCATCCTCACATACGAGGAACAATCTCCATACACTCAGAAGCTGGGCAGAAAACGGCCCACAGCTTTTGGAATCACTGTTCCCAAAACAGAAATACCAGGAAGTGTGGGAAGAATTATCATAAAAGGAGATTTCCCAGCCTCCTCCTGCTTCTCTTGAGTAAGCTGACTCATGGTTTCTCTGCAGCATAGGAAAAGAGTCTTTTCCAGGAATGGCAAAGTATCCTGGAGTGGCAGTAAAAAAACTCCAGTGGGTTAAGAAGGGATGACAGAAAAAAGTGGAGATTTTGGGAAGATAGAGGGATAGGAGGAGCTAGTTTCAAGAGGTATTGGAAAGCTCTGGTAGGGTGAGAAGTAGTAACGGGCATCTCTTGGTCTCCAGTATCCCAGGTTGCCCTCACATGCCTCCAGAATCTTCTTTTTCCTCCTATGGAGATATAGGGCCCCCAACCCACACCTCCTCTGCAACCCAAAGACCCATTCTCCCTCCCACATAATGACTATCTACGCTTCCCTTTCACCCTTATGTGCCTCGCTGGCTGCTGAGAAAGAAACAAGGTCAAACCGGGCAGAAGGAGAAGCTACTTTGTTGCTTGCCACCACTGAAGAAGCAAGCATTGCTACCGAGAATGGTATGTAGAAAGCCTAAGGGAAAAAAAATTTCTGAGTGGGGAAAGAGGCAGAGAACACTCTCTAAACAGGAGGCCAACAACATGCAGATTGCCTCAACTGGTCCCATGTTTTGCATACAAACATAAATCAGGAATCTTCTTCTTAGCTTAAGAGGAAAGGCATTTATACTCATTTCCAGAGAAATATGAAAGTATATTAATTTAAACGCAAGTGTCTCTTGTTATTTTGAGACCATTTTCTCTAATGCTTTGCTGTGTTGCAAAAACTGTGATATTACAGGGTTGCTTGGGAGGACTCAAGAATTCCTTCCCATGTTCTTACTTGCCAGATAAACTTTTTTAATTTATGCAGGCTTAAACACTGCACAGCACCAGGTACAAGCTCTGCATTAAAAACACAGGTGTACAGTTAAACCAGTCCAATAACAAATATTTGGCATGGTTCCCAGATCTCTGTCTAAGAGAGTATGATCTGATAGACTGTCTTTGATTTCACATTTAGAAGGGGAAAGGATCAAGGATTGCCCATAAAGAGAGACAACACATGCTTTCAGACAGATAAAAAATTTCTCAGGCAACCATAGGTATACTTAAAAGAGTAGTGCTTTCAGACAGTATTAGTGCAAGCAGCCCTAAAGACACAGACAGAATAACCACCTGTGTGTATAAACTCCTCAGTCCAACAGTTATTGATCTGACAGCAGATTTGAAGATGCCTTTCCACACTCTTCATCAATCAGATCAGTACCAAATACATCTCTACAGATTTATTTCCCATATCCAACATACAGATAATGACTTTAGCTCAAACTCTTTTTACTGATCTAAGATCCAGAGATAGGTAACACCAAATGGATTCACTAATGTTTGCACAACACGATGAAGAAATAAAAAGACAGCTGTATGAGTGCTCTCAAGCTGCAAAACAGTGCATCAGAAGAGGCACTAAGGTTTCCTCTTCGCTGCATTTCCAACTCACATACAATGTGATTTTCTTGAAACTTGCTGATTCAGTCAAAGAGCTGGCAGCTGGCATATACGGATGGTTATTTCCTTTGGTGAACCTTTTGACTTCTGAAATCTAGATGAATGCAGGGGTTAGGCCACAAAGTTTAGTATTAATTACAATTCTATATGGAGCCCAGGGAAGAAACCACCATAGACATATCTCCCAGGATTAGGGATATGGCAACAATACACAGAGTGCATTTACCACATACATGGCCCACACACTGTCCATATCTGTCTTAGCCTGTGATACAGAAATAGTGGCTAAACACAGATCATCTGTCAAAACAAAAGAGAATTGTTTTCTGAAGATCTGTAGAACTTGAAAGAGTTCAGGTTTCACTGAAAAAAGTTACAGAAGGGGTGATCTTTGCTTCTCTCTGTTATGGTTAATTAATCACTTACTGATATACAGACAAACATCTATTTGTTCTAATATGGCAAGGTAGTCAAAGCCTCCCTTTGCTCTCTTCCCTAAGAAGTGTGTCYTCCTGATCTACCTACCCTATTCTCTTACTCCTTCTTTGTTTCCTCTGCATTTTATTCTCTCACCTTCTCCTCATCCATTTCTTTGTTCTTGGTCTGCAGGGAGCTCTGAAAGGCCTATGGTTCATTATGCTAAATGGAAAGGGTTTAAAATTTCTTCATTATTTATTTAAAAACTGAAAATCATGCCTTCTCTAAACCAAAAAATTCCATGAGAAGGATGTGCTTTCTACAGATGAGTTTTCAATCAAAATGCTAAATATCCTTCAGCAGAAATATTTTTATATGGCCTCAGAGTATCTTGGGAATTTGTAGTAAAGGAACCTCATGTCCTTTGTGGCTTGAACAGGCAAGTATTCTATATTTAACACAGTGGCAGAAACTCTTGTGCATGATATAACACCCAAGGCAACTAACTGACCAACTAAACACATTTCACTGCAAAGAGATAATAAAATAAATTTGAGAGCAAAAACAGGAGCAGAAGCTTCATGGCAGCCAATGGGCAAAATGTCTTGGGCCATAATAAGGAGTTTACACTGGGGTAGATTTGCCCCATTGAGCTACGAGATAATACAAGCAGGAAGAATGCAGGAAACAACAGCCCAAAGGTCACAAGGAACAATAATATTCATTTATTTTGCAATTTCCTTGCCAATAACAAAATAAGGATGGCAAGATATTAGATATAAGATATTAAGATATGTTTATAAACTTTTACAGTTAGACAATTTATTATGAAAAATCACTTCAACTGAATTTAATTATGCATAGTTTAAATTAATTACTTGTAAAACATTAACATCCGCAAGTCTGGGGCCACCTGTGCCTTGCATAAACATATAGTAAAAGAGTATCTACCCAAGCAAATCTACAATCTCATTCTGATTAAGGTTTTATGGTCTTATACTACAGAAACACAAAAATACATCAAGACTGGACTAAAACTCAGGGATTTAGATATGAGATCCTGCATATAAGCAGGGAGGGAATGTCCATATTGGAACATCTTTGCAAATACATAATGCATAAGACAACGTGACTTTTCTGACTTCAGTGTAGGTTAGCGTACATGTGTGGACAGATAACTGACCTACAACTTCTAATTATTTCCTGCCTGGCRGGATGGATGCCCTGACAGTGACATCCATAAAGCTCAGTAGTGAGATCCTGTGCACTGGCAGGAGGCACTAACATGATCTGCTCAAACTTGTGCAGATAGCCACTTCACTGCAGCAGCTAATACCTTAGGAGACTAGGTAGTGAAATGTGTGATAGCTTTCAGTGAATGTTTCTTTACATTACATGATCATAAAATCACTGCACACCTAGGACCAGTCTTCCCTAGCTGAGTTCTTAGCAGATGCCAGTGACTGACAAACAAGATATATTACAAAGCAAGTTAGGCATAAGTTGTCAGGGCGACCTAGCACTCCATCCCTTCAGTTTATTCAGTCCTTCTAAAACTTATCTCAGTACCACTTCCACCAGGGACTCTTTTGCCTCTTGGCGGGAGAGAAAAAACAAACTTCAGCTGAAAACTGCAGTTCACAATTAAAATTGTCCCTGAGCTATACTTCCAAGTAGTATATAATATTTGCTCAAAARCACTAAAGGGGGATGAGATGCATAAGCCTAATTAGAGAATACCCAGACTGTACTAAATTAATATTCTCCGTCTTTCCTCATTCATATTAGGACACAGCAATTAACAGTTCCACTCTAAGTGGTGGTGGTAATAAATAATAATAGTAATTAATAATAATAATAATAATACTGATGTGAGCACAAGAAACTATTCACAACTTGAGAGTACAGAGGGCAGATTTATTATCCCCCTGAGACTTGCCATGTAGCCTACTTTGGCCAAGTAAGGAACTAAAGCACAAAACCCAAATCCCATTTTCCCCATAATGACTAAATTTATAACAGTGAAAAGCTATTAGGACAATTTAATATGATCCTCCTAGAGTCCCAAACAAGTGTTTCACATTTTGCCTACTTACAGATATATTAAAATGGGTTCTAGTTATATTACTGTTTTGGTTAGTTTGGAGTCTGTTCATTAGCAGAACCTCTACCTCCTCCATGCATTAGTAAAGTTTCTCTTTTAATGAATCTTTTCACACAAGGAAATATTTTATTGACACAACTCAAACACAAGTATATATATCATGTTCATTACACAGCAATGCAGAACTAAAAAGCTACAGCACTGCATCATTTAATTTTTGCATGCCAGGCTAAATGGTCCTACTTCAGTAAACAGCCTAGGATTTCATGATTTCAAAGAGAAGAGCAGCTATTGATTTTATATAGGAATCTGAAAGGCTTACACAGGAAGGGAGATTTATACCTCCTTGCTTTCTCTAAAATGCAGAAAGAGGGGAAAATAGAACTTTTGTACCCTGCTGTGGAAAACAGAACAGCTGAAGAGAGGATTTAGGAAGATAACAGGTTCTTATGGTCTTTCACCCCTTACATAGTCAAAACACCAGAGAATTGAATGACCAAAGCCAGAAGGCAAAAATATGAGGGAGTAAATGCAAGCAAGAGTAAAACTCTATATTGATGCCAGAAAGGGTTAAAAAGTTATATTAAATAATATACCCTCTACATCAATTCCATCTTTTGTAGCAGAAGCACCAGTTCCAGGTAAGTACCTAAAATTAGGTAGGGTGCATCTGTGTCAGTGTCAAGAAACCCTATCCACTTTGAAGACATGCATAAATGGAGGAAAGGCCCTTGCATAAAATACACATACTAAATGAATCTTGGTTGAGGGCCCAGTCTGAAGCTCATACACTGGTGTGGCTCTAGTGAAGCATGCAGAGCTAGCTTATGCCAGGGGATAAACTGGTCCTTAATATGCAAGTAGACATTGGTAACCTGTAAACATAAATCCAAGTACAGTTTTGTCATATATAGCATATCAGGTGCAAGTACGAAATACACACCAATGGAAAAAAAAAATGCTAGGGAGTACTTTGAGTTTTCTTTATTAGCCACAGAGAGGATAAAGGTCTCCTGTCATTTTGGAGACAGCCCTATATGCCATATATTGAGACTCCAACAAGGTCAGAAAACCAACTATATGAAATACAAATTATACATATATATTTGCACTTGTTTTAACTTTATCCTAAAGTTTCCATTTGTCTATATATACGACAAATAAAATTACTGCAAGCCCATTAATTGCTAAGATAGATTTTCCAGATACTGTTTTTATTAGCAGATCACAGTGCAACATATGCTTGCATTAAAGTACTGAGAAACTTCTTCACTCCACAGACTCTTCCTTCCACCTATATCATACATGAATCTACAACTTATCAAATTATGTTGTAAGTTGTTACAATGGAACAGCCAAGTCTAAGAAATGAGATTGTTGGACAACATTGGGGAACTCTGAGTTCCTTAATTTACACCAGTGTCTAATAATAAGAACAGACAGTTCAAAAGAAAACGTAAACATGCTCTCTTATGATATGCCAGGTTAATGGCTGCCACTTATTAAAGGGCTGATATCTGTTCCAGCTGAGGAGAATAACTAAAATGCAGCCATGAACACGTACAGTTTACCTCAAGAAGCTATGGCTTTCAGTTACAAATCTCTAATTTAGAAACCTCTTTCTCTTAATCATATAGATTTGTTAGAGGTACCTGCAGATAATAAACATTTATTACTGATTTAATAAGCCATAACATAATAAGCCAAAGTGCAAAGAAAAAGATGGAAGTTGATTTTACAGTCTGAAATCACAGACCTCATTTCACAGATTTGTAGCAGCCATCTCAAAACTGAATGATTAGGCAGGGGGAGAACCACCCTTTCAGGAGGAAACCAGCAGAGGTTACGAAAAAATAAAGTTGAGAGGGAATGTAAATTCACTCTGATAAATTCCAACAAGAAAGAGCAGCAGCTATTTAATGTAAAGGAAAATGTTCATGCAAGAACAAGTGGATGGCGCTAGTTCACTAAATACAGTTAAGATGGAAATGAAAAGAGTTTCTAATCATCACAAGAAAGGTGTCTGAAACTGTCAGCAGAAATAATTTGCCTTATATCAAGTTTATACACCTACTAAGTGTATTATATGACACCGCTACCCAGAGATAGCTTGGACCTAATGCTATAGGATCTATTCAAATTTATATCCAAAGCTTCAGCCAGGTCTCTCTCACCAGCATATACCATCTTCAATAAGTCCACCTCATTCTCAGCAGGTATTATTAGATAGGGAAACCCCAAAGCCTCCTTTCATGTGCCCACACATACCCACTCCTTTCCCAGTTCCTATCTTCATGCGCTAGGAAGTAGCTGCCTAGTAATCACAATTATCTGCTATAGCAGATAAGTGGTTGGAAGTCATAATACTGTCATTGCTGCTCTACAATGACTCATATTAAGGCTAAGGAATTTTTCTGATACCTAATTCTCAACCTGTCAGCTATAACCAGAGTCTAGTGGGAGCAGAACTGCTCCTAAATGCTTAACTGGTCTGTATGCAGCAAGAGTGTGCCTGCTCCTGCCGCTGCAGCAAGACAGTGAGAGATTGTCTCAATGTGCTCTCTGCATAAAAACATGAGTCTGAAGGAGCAAATGTTACAGTGTGCATCACCTCTTCTTGGGCATCGGAAGAACTAAACACCGTAAGGGGCATGCTTAATGAAATCCAAACCAGATCACAGGGGAACAAAGCAAGATGCTTATGATTTTCTCCAGCAGAATGTGTACAGCACGCAGATATGTATGAAGTGACAACCACGGAGACAAAGCAAAATAAGCTAAAACCAAGGGGGAGTGAATCATTCCGTTCCACCCTGACTGAGAGGCCAGACGTGGAAACAAGGAAGGTGAGCTACAGTGGTACTGAGGGATCTCAAAGTTAACTGAATGTTTGGTCCCTGAGAGAGCAGCTTCATATTGTGTTTAATTCAACCTAAACAGGGGGCTGCCACCGAAAAGAGACATCCCTTTCTCTCCCCTCCTCTCACTGCTTTCACCACTCTCAAGACCCAGCCACCCATTTCACTGCCTCCCTTGCGCTGGATCCAGTGACTGTGCAGCATAATCATTAGCTTTCCAACATTTCAACTCCCACAGCCACTTTACCACAGGGCAATCAAAAAGCAGCCTCTGGGCAGCAGTCTGCAGTTAGACTGGATTAAGTGCAACAACGAATTATATTCTGAGACTGAACAGAGTCTCTGCACCAACACTTTCTCCAATGTTTCACCCATTTCTACCTTGAATTTGCATCATCTAACTTAAATTTTCAGATGTGGATAGTAGCACAAATGAGAGATCATGCTGGTTATGGAGAATTTTTTTCCCCATCTAGTCACAAACTATAATGAAAAGCTTTCAGATGTATCAAGGGATGTCAAAGTCCCCAAGGAAACAACTAGCATGGCCATAAGCATAAATTGTGAAATTCTATTCTTGCAAATCATGAAAAAGCTTAAGCACTGAAATGTCAAGTCCTGAGGTATATATCCATGAGGACTTAAAGTACCATCTGCTTATGTATTTCAAGGAAAAGAGAAATGAAAATGCTCTTGTACAAGCAAGGGCAATAAAAGAAAAAAAAAACAGCCATGAAGGTTGGTGGGCGGCTAAACTGTCCACCCTGTAATTTTCAAGCTAGCCGTGGCAGGTGTGTACACAGAGTTCAGCTGTGGGAGCACAGATCAGCTGGTGTCGAAATTGCTACTGCTCTTGCTGCCTAACTTTAAGATTATAACGATGACAAGCTTTGACAGTGCTGATTTAATATCGATAAAGTTCCATGAACTAATTAATCTCAGAATACAGCTATGAAATAAAGTAATGTTATCCCCATGCAATACTGGTGAAATTGAGGTACTAAAASAGCTGACAGTTAAAACACTGCTTTCTTGCTTTCAGGCATATACTACAAAGTTGCTTTTGTAGGAACAAAGTAATACTCTCTGCAGTAAACTGAACTAAGCAAACCGATCACTTGTTCTATGATCACACAAAAGATTATGGAAACGACAGCTGAAAGGCACAAATAAATGAAAAATAACCTAGTATTTTCAATTTTTGCCAACACAATTGCATACCATATGCTGAAAAAAAGGAATTCTTTGGTGCCGAAAATATACTAACATCCCTACCAAATCTCTATAGTAAAGTCCTGTGTAATCAGTCATGCATAAAGAAAAAGTAGCCTTTTAAAAAAATCTTCTATGCTTATCAGATTACATCTGGCAACACACTATGCAGTCATACCCATACAGTAATCCTTCTGAAACTGATAGTTTCTTTCTCCAAAACTGCGTTCAGAGCACAGAGATAGTGTCTCCCCGATGAATGCCTCAGATTTTCTTTAGGGAAATACACTACCCAGAAATTCATAACGTGAAAAAAAAAAAATTGTTCTGCTGTGTGATTCTATGACGGGTTTGGTGTGCAAGATGGCAGCAGCTCTAACTCAAGGAGATGAATGCTGCATAGCGCCACGTGCATTTTTTTCAAGTTTCAAGTTCCCATCCAGGCACACAAAAGAAAAAAAGAAAGAAAGAAAACAGAGACAACTGAAAGCAACATGCAGGACAGAAGGAATTAGAAAAAGAGATTATCTGCTTCAGGCATCCACAACCTTTGTTTTTGGAGATGAAAAAAATGCTTGTACTACTAAAAGCATGACAAAAATATTACAGTAGCATTCAAACAACTTAGTTAAGAATGACCAATGCAGGGGAGGAAGGAGACAACAAGCAAAAGCTGAAAATGCTGTCTCTGGTGCTGTGGGTGAATCTGTATAAATAAAACACATGAATTCTGTTTTGCCTTTATGAGCTGCCTCTATTTTTGTATCTAACAGCTGCCTTTCACTGTGTATTGAACTGTGCTCCTCCTGATGAAGAGAAATAACACCAACAAATTTGTCATAAAAAACAGTAATTAAGAGCTAATAAGTAATGAATCAGGTTGTGTCAACACATAAATGGTTTCTCTGTCTTCTCTGCAAAAGGTGGTAGGTCTGAAGATAAAAAACTTCACAACAACCAAAGAAAGAGAGCAGGGTCTGATGCTGCCATTTGCAATCTTGGCGGATGAAGGGAAGGACACAAAGTCAGAAGAACCAAGCCAAAGACAGCCAGAGAGGTATGGCCTTTCCCAGCAGGTTGGCAAGGCTCAAACCCAGGGCTCAACCAGGGCTCAGGGAAYGTGACTTAAACACACACAGGTCAGCACAGGAGGCTTCAAGCCATGGCCACAGTATGCTTCAGAACAGTGAAGAAATAAGGCAGGGAACCAGCTGTAGGACTCTGCTGGTTTTGTCTGTGTAATACCACCCAAGTTAAGCATAACTGACACAAAAAATGTATGTTGTACCTATCCTACTGGTTTCCTTTTCTTCTCACTTGACAGCTACCTGTTAAACTGTAAATCCATCCCCAAGGTGAGACTCTGGAAGTAAGCAGTGCAGAGCTGGAGGCATCAGCACCAGGATTAGGACTTCTGCGCTCCATGGTCCCAAGCCTGGGAGGATAAAACAGAGTGCCTGCGCCCAGAGAACATGTTGGGAAAAAAGAGTGGTATCCTCTACAAAAAAAMCTGACAGAACAAAGAAACTTGGGAGCACATAGCTGTAGTTTACAAAACCCAAACTCCATTTCCTGCAGTGTGTATGGAGGAGGGAGCGTCACCAGGTGTAACAGCTTTGCTGCTCGGTGAGAAAACAGCCATCACAGCAGCTCTGCAGCTTTGCTTGTTGTCTCCTTGTGTTCTGCTCCCTGTCCTGGTTTACCCTCTCCTTACTGCCTACCACCACTTCCCTTTAATGGAGCACCCACCCCAGTGAAGAGATCAAGCTAGTAAATCTGACCTGCTTCTAAAAAGTCTCTACCAATAGAAAGTGCATTCCCCTCCAAATTGCTTTGGTTCTCTGAAAGACCAGGATTTAGCTACTCCTATTAGACACTGCACAAACAATGGTGCTTTTCCAAAACACCAGGGATCATTAGGTAGAACTGTATATTAAAGCTGAGGACAAAACACCCACCTGGGAAGATCTGACAATGGAGCAGACCTCCCTAGGATGGTTAAGCTGAATTCACACTCTCACCATCTTTAGGATACATGATAACCCTTTCCTGTCAGACAAAGCATTTCTTGCACACTCAAAACAACATTCACAACATAAAGAAGGCACAGCAGTAGAAATACTTCTCACAGAAGGAGGACTATTCATTATCAACAGCTATTTTGTACAGAAAAGCCTCAGGTGCCTTAGAAATAGAACCAAATACCGGCAGAGAGGCCTATCTGTAGATAGAGGCCACTTTCACAGTAGCATCAGAGCACTTACAAAGTTCAGAGAGTCTAAGCTTTGATACAGAGAATAATTACTTATACATATGGGCTTCCTACACAATACAGCAAAGAGAAGACTAGCATGACCGGTATATCTTGCCATTCAGATACAGCAGTTCTGCATGGCAGGAGTACGGTGCAGCCGCTCTGCTTTGGAAACGGGACTACCAAGAGACTTTAGTGGTCATGCAGTTTCAGCAGAAGATTTTAACGAAACATTTTGGAAGGGACAATGTTAAGAAACAACATTGGCAGCATCCATTTCCATAAGTCTTGTTCCTATTTCAGAAAAGAGGAAACTCTTTGATACCGCTGATGTTCCTACCACTGCCTTCAGAGAGTAAGCAAATGATGGACTCTAAACCATAGCACTGCACTGCTCTAAGACTGCGCATCAGACACTTTTCTTTAGGAAATGTATATAGTTAAAGCAGCAATAGGAATGTATGTTTTAATTTTACAGTGTCTCAGCACTGATGGATTAAATACATGACAGCATAAAAATTTCATTCATCTTCCAGGTCCACTGAATATCTGTGAGTTCCCATTGCTACCAGAAGTCTTAAATTAAAAAGAAAGATTTGAATGAAATTAGATTCTCCCTCAGACATACTTTTTCCATGTCTGTCACACAGAAGGTTTATTTTAATATTCCAAAGTGAAACAGTGGAAGCAAAGTATCTTTTGGTCAGATAATTAATCCTCTGAAAAATAAAATAGAGAATACTACCCTAAACTGACTTAATTTCCCTGAACAGTGCCCCTGTTGTTTATCACTTCACCAAATAAGGCCTTTGTTTCATTCATACTTAGTGACTACACCTCTAAGAAACATGAAGTCTATAAATGAAAGTAATCTTAGGAACATATACAAATATTTGTTTAACATGTTTCAATTATTCATTAAAACATTTGTATTGATTTTATGCAAATCCAGATAGGTAGGAATTGTTATAATTTTAGGATCAAAGTGAGCTATAGTCTGAGATGTGGGAAAGGAAGCATACAAAAATATTCAAAGAGAACAAGTTTCTTCTCTTCTTGCTTGGTTATACTTACAGTCAACATTATTGATTTCAAAGGAAATTGTTCCCAATTTAAATGTCATTAGTGAGGGGAGAAAGGGACCTGCTGAGCTGAGAAATAATTAGCAACTTATTTCCTTCTTCCTGTTCCTGTGGGGGCAAAAATTCTCACAAATGCCAGTGTCAGTGCAAACTGCAAACAGGAGCTTTGGGAACATGCACTCACATTCTTTTAGTTTATAAGTTCTTGAGTTATCAGTATGAAAGCAAGGTACAATGTTAGGAGGCAAGTCATAACAGTATGTGCTGTGAACTTTCATTTCTCGTAGCAATAGAAATGTCTCCAAATGCAAACATTTCCGAAAATCTTCAAATCCGTTCAGAACTCACTTTTCTCCATCTCTTCTCCATTTTAACTCATGCATGTCCCAGCCAGAAGGTACTTCTCTACTTCAAAAGGAACTTGAAAAGCATCAAGGATCTTACCTTTCTAGTGATGCCAATTCTTGTCTTAGTTGTATAATTTTTGGAATAAAAGCATACCATATGAGAGCTTCTTTTAAAATATGCATAACAGAGACAGCAATAGATCCATACCTCACTGCAGCTTCTATAGTTAATTCTGTCTACCACAATCTCCACATACTTTTGTAGACTTCATTCTGAATCCTTATCTGAGCAACCCCCACTGTAATCTCTTTATTCTAGTAAATTTATGTGGATCAGGATTGCAATTCATATTTAAAATCCCACTGACAATTAGACAGATGTTACAAACCTCTCCCTCATCTGTATGCATACAAGCACGCACATATTCAGTCTTCTACTGTAGCTAAGTATTTTAATAGGAAACCTAGGCTATATACAGCCAAAAGCTGTTCTATAGTTAATACAGTTTTAATTTGTTTGCCTGAAATGAAAATGATAGTTCAGCCAGGAGTTAGATCTAATCATTGCTGTTACAGTTTGCAATAAAACTTATAAGTTATAGTGACACAACTGAAGTTAAAGCCAAATTTTAATCTGTTCATGGTACATAACATGGTTTTCCATGCCATCATTAAAAACCTCCTTTTCAGTTGCCTATGACTTTGTGAAATTGTACTGTTTTAGTGGAAGTTTCTCAAACTGGGTATAGCTACCTTGAGTGTTCTTAAAAAAAATCTAAAATGGGCCAATTATTTCTAGGAATGAGACTAAAAGAAAATACATTCTTTATCCATATGAAAAAATTACACACATCTTTGCAAGATTTGGAGTCCCCATGCTTTAGAGCAAGAACTTAACAATCAGCAAGAGAAAGACATGCGTCCTGCCCTGCCAACATTATCATAATTCTTATAGTATATAAATGTATGTACTTATGTGCAAATGCATAACACATTCTAAGAAAATTTGCCTTATTTTATATAGCTGCACAGGCTACATATACAATTACATACTATTCTGAGGATTTTTTTTCTATTTTCTTTTCTGTAGTCTGTTTCAGTCCCTATAAATATAGCAGCAAAATGTATTTCTCTTTACTCCTTTTTCTAGCCTATTTTAATCATTTTGATGTACATTTCTTAAGAACATACCACATTTTAAAATCTCTTTTCTCAAGAGGGTTTCTTTTTTTTTTTCAGATGCTCACATGTTCATATTGTTGGCATTTTCTCTCTGACTCAAGCTCTCACACCTGTCTTTCCATTTCCCCTTCCAACATACATGTGTCTATCTCTCGGTCACCTTTGACAGTATCCAGCCATCTTCTGCTCCTTGTTCTCCCCCAGGTTCTCCACCACCTTTTCACAGTCTCTTTTCATCAAGCCCTTCTCTACTCCAATTCTGGTTCTGACTACAGTGAGGTAGCACACCCTTTCCGAGCACACTCTGAGAATTGCTTACATATATCTAGGATGATATATGGCCTGAGTTAGATTTTCAATTCATGTAGCTGTTGGAAGGTATGAAGGCACACATGGGATGGTGAGCGAGCATTAATCCTACAATGTCCCAAAGCATCCCAGTGAAGG
Organism: Apteryx rowi; assembly: GCF_003343035.1. Lineage (NCBI taxonomy): Eukaryota > Metazoa > Chordata > Aves > Apterygiformes > Apterygidae > Apteryx > Apteryx rowi. Next base: position 297,312 of record NW_020448274.1, read on the forward strand.
CAGTGACATTGACGGTCTCCCCTGATGGCACTAAGCCTTTCAATCTGTGGACTAATTAATGAAATGTGACAACAGCATTCATTAAGATGTGAGACACAGGCCAAAGCTACATTAGGGCAAGATTTGCATAATCATATTGCTTTAAAATGGACTTAACAACACTTCTCATTGTTGAAATCCACAGATGTCTACTGTGATGCAACTATAAGTCATTTTGCCCTATACCATAAATAACATCTTAAACATGCTTTCAAATATCTAAATGCAAGTATTAGCACTCATACAGTACAGTTCCCAAGGTTCATAAGCTCATAATTATATTACATTGTTTCATCAATGCAATACACATCTGTGAAAGATAATCTAGACCTCATTCTCTGTTGTCTCTAACTGTAAAAAAATACCGTCTGAGAAGGAGAAGAAAGGAGAGCAGAAACTGCTTATAAACAATGTTGCACCACGGCAGTTTGAGAGAAGTTGTAAGACTGAGATATATTTATTTTGGGATCTGAATACACAGACTTCACCAATGAAAAAAATAAGTTGTTATTTTTTTACCGATGAAGTATATTCTAGATGTCAGGGGTTTGTATATCCTTCACAATTCAGTGGCTCCAGAATCTCACGCAGATGGTATACAGGAGCTGCAACTGTCATTTTACCCAAAAGACCACAGCAAAGCAAGAATCTCACAACTATTAAAAGATGGATTTAGAGCAAGATTCCATTGAAAAATACATGAAGCCATGGCAATTGATATCAGATGTGCTTCACTTCACAAAAGGAACTCATTAGCTGACCCCAGAGATGGAAGATAGAACACTCATTAAGGGATCTTTTAGCACATATGTTTCTAACCAGCAAAGTTTCCTAAGCATCTGTATTTCTGCTCTGGAGCCTGCCTAGAACTGCCTATGTCCAAGCAGTCTTACAGAACTAGTCACAGACGTACAAAAAGATTAAAGGATCTTGATACAAAACTTTCGACCCCTCTGTGGTGAAATGGCAAATGAGAAGCAACTTGGACAATGCAGAGATTTTAAGAAACTTTCAGGTGCTGGGTTCCTCAAACAGCTCCAGTTCTGTTTTTACGCCAGAACAGGCTAATCATGGTGCTGAAAGAGCTGCACAGTCTCACAACGAAGCATCTAATAATCTGCAAGTTAGATGTTCCTTTACCCAGGGGACTTCAGCACGAATGCATTCTCAAAGTGCGTCCTCCAGATCAGCCCCACATAAACTACTGAAGGAAAGGGAACCACTGCCACAAAACATTTAGCTGTATTTTGGGACAAAACAGCTGCACAGATACCTAAAGCTTCAAGACTCTGGATAGGAGACAGGCACATAAATTCCCGGAGAGGTGTTTGTCCTGACATAAGCCTGACAGCTTTTTCTACTGACCACCTTTGGACATACCCTCTTTATTTGCTGACTTTATAAAGCCTACTTTATAGGCTTTATAGTAGACTTGGCAGCCTACTAGTCTTACTGGAAGTCTAGGTACCTAAATCAGGAATGCATTAGGCAGCTAGTATGTACAGTGAACTAGCTATAGGGCTAGTAGTATGCGTAGTGAGACAGGTACAATAGCAAATGAATAAATTTCATTTCACAGAAATTTTGAGAATGGTACAAAAGGCATAAGTTTTTCTTACATAAACACTACACCACATTTTTACTAGTATACTAGTACTTGCTCAGTATATTCATCCATCTTCACTTTCCATAGAAAATAAAAGTCTTATATTTTATTCTTAAAAGTGAATGTTTTCACCATATTGTTTCTTAAGACATCTCTGCTGTATCATTTGCTATTTTACTGCTGTAACTGTGAAGTATGTGGTTATGAAATAATGAAAACTGAAAGTTCAGTAACCCAACTTCCCATCATAAACATAAACATATGTTTACATGAGGAACATAAATATTGCATATCACATGTTGGAAAATCCTGAAACAAATCTTGGATAAAGTAGAATCCCTCACAGCTTTAACTAATGGATAGTCCACTGATCATTTATTCTTTTCTCACAATGCTATTCAGTATGTGAGATGGTCAGTGTTAATGAAAATAATACTCACAAAGGAAATGCTAAGTATCTGAAGCCTCTGTAAATAAATATATATTATATGTAAACATAAAGTTTTTTTAGATAGATAGAAGATGGCCAGAGAAACAGACAGGGTTAAGTTCTTCAGGTGTAAATAAAACCAGTACTGTTACTTCAGTTTTATGCAGATGACTGCAGCTATTTGTAATAAGACAGCAAAATAAATCAAAGTAATTCAAACTATGAATGGGACTATTTCAAAATGAAATTTGGCCAAACAGGTTAAGTATTTGCCTCAGTTACTCCAATAATCTCTAACTGAAATCAGTGTAATGATAAAGGCAAAATATGACCATATATAGGAAATTATACTGCACTTTCTCACTAGTTTGGCTCATGTCATCTCAATTTACATAGTCTTGAGGTGGAGAAGAACAGGCTAAATGCAGAAACCTTTTCTATATTCATGTTCAGTCAAAATACTAATCAGCAGCAAAATGGGAATGATTATGTGATAATCTCCTGGAATTTATCAAGGACAACAACACAAAACCCTGCAGTTCTGATCAACTGACTTCAAAGTAGAAATAATCTAAGCAGGGAAGTCCCAGCATCACCCTGGGCCAATCATCATTCACCTGACAATTCAAAAATTTTTCACTAAAGAATATTATCTGGTTAATTACAAGCATATTGAAATTATTAGACATTGAAATCACCCTGAAGTCTGAGAGCTGTGACGGATTCTCACTTAGTAACAGCTAATATCCCAGTCAATGTTACTGTAATTCTAGAACCGTGTATAGCAATGTAACAAGGAACTTCAAAATATTAGGGACAGAACACCTTGACTATTTTATGTATTTGATCCTTTAATGCATATCAATCACATACATAGTTTATAATTTGTTAATTTGATTTAGAAATATTAGAATAAGATGTGGCATTGATCATCCTCAGCCATCAAAATAAAATGAAACAAAACCTGACAATATATCTCTGAAGGAATAATGCTACCATAATATGCAGCATACCTGACTTCAGTTTCCTGCAAAAATCCTTCATTATCACTAAAAATAAATGGGAAACAACTCATAGAGAAAATACATAAGTAAACAGATACTTTCTTTTAGATTGAAGTATATTAATTGTAGATGAAAGTACTGCAATAAATATCAGCTTATTTGTCTCTATCGTTTAACACACAGTTTAATAAAGATGCATTTCCATATACAGCCAAACTGAAGTGAATGAAATTGCTACCGCTTTGCACTGATGCAACTCAGAGCTGAATCTGGACCAATGTCTTTTTTTCTTTTTACCACTCCCTTCAGATTTCTCTTCTATAGTCCTTCATGCAACAGCAACAATAGCAAAAAGGAAACAGCGAACCTTTTCCTGTTACAAGAATCTAACATGTACGGTCACACATTAGCACTCCCAAGAGCAATGGTGCAGAACCGCTGCCACACTCCCGGCCATTGTGGCAACCTACCAGGAAATTGAGGGGCATAACTGATTTGCACGTACATTTAAAAAATGCACACAGATTTTAATCAGAGAAAAAAAAAGTTCTAATTATGAAGCGTTACAAATGTATTCAGAGCTATAAAAACTCTGAGCAAGAACAAAGGACAGAACGGTAAAGAGAAAGCTGACACCACTTGTCTAAAATCAACGTGCATGCACATATTTGATATGGTCTGGAGTGGCTGCATATGCTGCAGGTTTGTGCACATTGGGTTCTATATAAAATTTGTAATGGAAAAGAAATATTCTCTGCTTAGCTCCTCACTAGGAGAAAATCCTTTATGCTCAACCTCAAGAACTCAGAGCCCTCCGGAACGCAAAAAGAGCCAATGAGAAGGGGCTGTCATCCAACTTCAGCTGGTTTTTCTCCAAATTTCACAGACACTGAACTCAGGGAATTCCCCCTGTTTGCCAGATAGACTTTTTTGTTTCTCACTGAAGTACTTGATGACTTAGTTTGCCTGAGTGCATACCCCGGAAGGGTACCACAGTGTCACTGCGCTATCTGTTAGCAGTCATGACTTGTCCTGACATCAGCGGAAACGGGTGGTTCAGAGGCGCGCGCGCTGCCGTGGCAGGGTGCCAGTCTCCTGCCCATCGGAGGTGGGCTGGCTGCGGGAGAGCGCGAGTTACCGGGGAGCCAAGCTATTCAGTCCGGCCTCCCCAGCCCGCCAGGAGCAGCTCTGTGCCATGGTGTGAAACCTCCCCGATCAAAGACAGTCATTTCGGGTAGCTCCCAGTGCTACATCTACTCAGCTGCGGAAGAGCAGCCTTCGGAGGGGTTATGCACACAACACTCACTCTCCTTCCACCTCCGCGGCTGCACGGGGCACTGCCCGCGCGGTGCCTACAGCCCCTTCCCCGGCTGTGCCTGACGGCTCGGACCGCCAGGCTAGCTCGGCCCCTATGGTCCTGCCCACTCAAGGCACACCTCACCCATCCTAAGCCCATGGGGCTGGTGACCTGCACAGCCGGCAAAGCTGGTTTTAAAGTCTCGCCTGTAATGAAAAGTGCAGACGTACTTAAGGAGTCTGGCTCGTGCTGGTGAAACTCCACCAGCTGGTTTACAACAGGAAGAGGGAAAAAACTTTCATCTGTCACATAAATCATTACAGAAGAAAAACAGCGAAGAAAAACCTCAAACAACATCAGAGAGGACAAAAAGTTGAGGAAGTACCAATTATATTACTGGACAAACACATTAAAAGGATGTTGTAATGATCCCCAAAACAAGTACCAAACACCCTGGAAGTTCGGAATTACAATCAATAGCACCACACACCTAATAAAGTATGTGTTGTTATTGATGGAAGTATCAGAAGGGTTTCTGTATTGAACAGTGTACAGAGTTAAAAAATAGTTGCAGGAGGGGTGTTTCTGAAGGCCCAGTGGGAGTATTTTTAAAAGAGTAACTATCCTGTAAACAGAGGAATGGGAAACCATATGAAGCAGTATGTATTTTCTTATTTGCTTCACAGTTCTATTTAAGATATTTTCTGTGATTCATAAGAATTTAAAACTTTTATTGGTTCAAGCTAAGATGTGTTGCTATACTGTGCAGCATCAACAGTAAAAGATCCAAAATACAGTTTATTTCTAAACATCTCTGTTGAGTCTTACTCAGGTACAATAGAAATTTAAAAAACATCCTGGTTAAAACAGATTTTTAAACCTAACTCAGCAAACAGTTCAGACTGCAGCTGCAATTATTTCAACAGTGATTTTTTTCCTATCCACCCACGTATTAGACACCAGAAACAGAATAACGAACATCAGTGAACATGTGATCTCTCTGATTAAAAGTCTGAGCATCCTTTGTTATACTGGTGAAACTTCCCAAGAACTGAAATAAGCATTTCAGGACATATATATATAKATAGATAGATAGATAGATAGATAGGTATAGATATAGATATATGAATGAAGAGAACTGAGAAATACCTGATCTCTGTATTTTTAACTAGCTCAGTAGTTACTGAATACCAGCTATTTCATGCTTCTCTGCTTTAACAATATGAACATAACGGGTGCTAGTTTTTGCCAGAATAAATCAATATGCAAAGCAGCCCTGGAAAACTAAAGGCCAGAAGAAAGAAAATGGAAAACGACAAGTTGAGAAGGGATGCAAAGAGAAGTTGTAAGGAGCCCACGCTGACCAGTGGCATGGCCAGAAATGGAAAGGGCATGACCGGGATTGGTGTGAAACCATCTCTAACGTCTGCTGGTAAAAGAACTCATCATCTCCCAAAGGGGGCTGCAGAGGCAAAGTTTTCCGGGGGCTGGGGCCTTCCCTGTGCCAGAGTGATGCTGTGGGAACATCCACGCTGCACACAAACAGGAAAGTGCTCTGTCGAGCTCACCCTAGCGCCAGAAGTGAAAAAAGAGACCACCGCAGCGTCTTGGCTCGTGCCTTTGCTAGCAGGGTTGCACCGTGTTCACACCTGAGACTCCAAGACCACACAGCTGAGAACACCTGCTTGTTACGTGGGAAACCTCTCAAGTCTCTGTCACGTCAGGCATCCCTGCCCCGTTTTTTCCCCCTTTCAATACAAGCCATTCCCAAAGAACATAATTTATATCTCACTTTGTCAGCTTCCATGAAACTTGTCCTTACCCGCCATCTAAAATGCAAACACAGATAACATGCAATTTCACTTTGCTATGTATTCACACTTATACATTAAACTATTCTATTAGATGTCATTGAAGACACATGTTGCATTTATATTTAGCTTTGCTCTATTTAAACTTCTTTAACAAGTGAATATAATTATAGATCAGATCCTCAGTGCTATAAGTTGGCATGATTTTACTGAATTCAATGGTAATTTGTCAATTTAAATCACCAGAGAATATGGATAATGCTACCTCACATAACATACAACAGAGAAATAACATGGGATAAACTACAGATGGAAATGTGCTGTAAACAGCCAGAATAATAGCTAAATGCTCATTAATATCTGCAATTTATGATGATATGATCAGAAATGATGGCAAACACTTCTACAATGTGACTGTTACACACTCTAAAATACACCTGGAAGCATGCTTTAGAAATTGCCATGCCAGACAAGACGTGCCACCTCTCACAGAGGCCTTATTCGATACTTCAGAGACTTGACCAGCTGTGCTCCTGGCTCATTATAGCATATTAATAAGGGAGGAGAGAAAGGAGTAGGTAGCTTGGGCAGGAGCTTTTCTTGACCCTAGATGACGATGAGCTTATGTCCTCCAGCAGAATAATCAATAGCCTGTGTAATTTTTATCCTGACTCCTGTAACTGCAGCTCCTGCTCCCCTCACAGATGGCAATGCCTAATCCTTATCAGCACATGAGGAGGTCAGGGCCTTCCGTGCATCCACGCCTGCCTTGAAGCCAGGCAGTGCTAGATGTAAAAAGTATTTACACCCCGTATCTCGGTGTGTTTGTTGTCCTTGACAAAGGCCAGTTTTTAGCTGAACTACAGGATCAAGATGTGTTTCTTCATGCCTAAATAAATGGTAGCACTTTTACAAAGTAGTACTTTTTAACATCTATTTATTGATGTTTAAACATAGAAACAATATAGTCACCAATCATTAACAACAAGAGGGACAATCCCCCCAAAATAAACACATATCAGTAAAATACAAATTCAAGTGCAGAAAGAGCCTAGAGTCTCCCTCCTCCCATCTATTCCCCAAAGTGTGGTTCAGAGGGAAAATGCATTTCTTCTAATTCACTATACATAGCTAAACCCAATAAATATAGGGATTTGATACGATTTGTCACTTTGAATAGGAGTAACAGGAAACAAGAAAAAAAATGTAATAGCCAAAAAATTGAATTTGTAAGGTCTTTTCAGATCAATATTACCTAGCAAAATACCTTAATAAGAAGAATTCAACTGGTGGCAGCTAATCCCATGCAATTTTACTTCAGTAGTAAAGGTAGCACAGAGTTAACCAAGACTAAAGTTTGATGTAAAAATATTCCCATCAATAGCCAAATTTGGCCAAGGAACATTGAGAAAGCAGCACAATAAGCCAAATGTTATGCTGCTTTTGTGTAATACAGATACTTGTAGCAATATGAAGCATGTGCAAATAGGTCTGCTGAAGGCAGGAGAACTTGTATCTTCGGTAGGCTGATTACTGCAACTCTTCACTTCGTACTCTGGAGACCAATACTAGCTAATTTAAAACTTCTCTTTGCCTGAGTTAACAAAACCAGCGTATGCCCAAGGAGATTCTTTCAGAGGTTATGGTCCTCCTGTTGCCACCTAAACATTTCCAATTTCACTCTTCTCATCACCACTGATAAAACATGAGTCCTTTTTCAACATACAAACCCACAGAATCCTACTACTGAAACTTTATTCCAAGCCTAATAAGCCTCCTTCTATATGACGGTTAAAAGTCTTTATAGCAAAATAATTCTCTCACTCTACCTTCTTAAAAGAAAAGAATTAATAAGCTCAATTTTCAGCTGTGACCTCATTACAGCTACGGTGATGTACAAAATGTAATATACTGAGATGTAAAATTCATAAAACCTTGTTAAACCATTAGACAACCTTAATTTATTTAATTTCCCATCTGTAAGGGAAGGCTGTTGATAGTGTCTGTAAGTACTGCATTAAGTTGGTAATTAAATGTATATTTTTCAGAAGTTTTTAATATTTGGAGGTTGTATTTTTTCATCTGAAATACTGTAAAACACAGTTCTTTTATGTTATTTCCACTGTCTTGTACAAATATATATTGATACAATCAGTTTTCACACTGTTTTAACATGGGCAAAGCTAATATGACCCTTTTAGGCATATTCACAGGGTAGTCTTTTTTAAGAAATTACCATTTCTATTTCAACTGATGGCTGTATCTACAAAAAGCTCTGAAACCATTTTGGGACTTAGTTTAAGATTTAATGCTGATTCTGAGTGAGTGACAGGTAAAGAGTTTTTCATGTGACCTAGCAAATTATGTTCTTAAAAAAAGGACTCTGTGACAACCTGGTTTTTGGATGCTAAGGCTGAAAAAGCCACAGAAAGAAGAGCATAGTTTTGACAACTGGCCTTCTATCTTTGCCCTCTGCAATGCCAGCAACTTGATAAGAATGCATGAAAGAGAGCTTTTTCCCTTAGATAAATTGCAGGTCTCCTGCCATCGATGAAAGTACTTAAAATGAGAATACATCTTAAAAGGTGGCAGTATTAAAATAGAACACCAGTCTTCCTAACTCCCCCAGTGTGAAAAATCACCTGCATTTCCATTCACTAGGAGTACAGTCATGGCCAAATGAAAAATTCAATAATGCTGCTGTAGACCCAAGTGAGTCCCAACACATTAGTGGAATTAGTCTGGATTTACACAGCTGTAATTGACCCTCAGTAAGTACTTTTATGATAATAAAGGGCTTCCTGTTTTTAACACCTTTATCAACTCTGGCTCCTAATCTGCCAGAAATGCATACTAATTATTTTCTTATCTTACTGTATGTATGCTTATGAGTGGGTGAGATCCTCCCATAAAAGATGAATTTTTCAACATTAAAAAGGGGAGAAGAATGAAGGAGAATGAACAGAATTGTGAAAAAAATAAAATAAAATATCCTATCATTTGCAGAAAATTTAATGACCTGGAATACCATGTCTATCCTTTAGGCTATGTTTTCTACTTGAGAGCAAATGCTGTCTGTCATACAGGTATGGTCTGCCAGTAAGGTACTAACCTTATTAGGTAGAAACAAACCAGTTGAATAGTGAAAATATATCCTGGCTTCTAGTTTTGCTCTTAAAATATGAAAAATTCTTATCTATAACCATAAGATAAAATATCCATTTAGAGTAACATTTATGAAACCAAGATTCCAAGACAGCATTCGGTAACCTACAAGATGAAATCTGGAATGCTATACAGGAACTGAAAGGAACTTATTCTTTAATGACACACTTTTTTCTTTTTTTTGCAAATGTATATTGCTATCTTTTGCACTCTCTTTTTGCAAACAGTTCATTTCATTAGACAGGAGACATGCTGGTGTTCCTTTTAGCTCTGGTCAGTGCCTCAAGTCTAGAAGGAGAAATCCAGATGGCTTGCTAGTTTCTTTGAGCTTCCTTTCTGCCCTCAATTCTTCACTCAGGACAAGTTCCCACTGAGCACAACACAAGTCTCTCTCAGACAAACTTTGTTGAAGGGACTCAGCTCAATAATAACAGCCAGGATAAGCCAAAACCTTCTACAGGATTCACACCAGTACTCTGCCTTCAGTTGAGTTGTGGAAACACACTCACCCTCCAATGTTTTACTTCCTCTTGCCTAATCTGAGCACACGCAAGACCATGATTTACTCCCACTGGATTGCATAATGTCCCAAGCATTTATAAAGTTGTTTAGCCCTTGTGGTAGGGGAACACAGAGTCTGACGTAAAGCTCTCTGGAGTTAATGGGTCTTTCCAGGAGATGCCTGATTCATAAAAGCTACGATTGTTCCCAGTCCTTATGCAAGGCTCTTTCCCACTTTTCCTCCCATACAAAGAGGCTGGATGCAATCTGGCATTTAGACTGCGTGAGCATGCAGAATGCTGCGAAGGGAAGGCACGGGAAGGAGAGGCATTTTTGTATCTTCCTTAGTCTCTCTTCTTTCAATGAGGTTTTTACTTACTTCTGCACTGGATAGTAGAAGCTTATCTTTATGAGTCAATTTTACCCTGATAAAATGAGCTCCTTTTCCTGAGCTGAGGCCAATTCACTGAAACATGCTGTAAAAATCCTCAACCTCCTGTAGCAAGGAGGACATTAATTCTTAAGAGCTATACTCTTGACTGTGATTTATTTAATGCCAAGGCAGAATTATATATTGGACTCTTTTCTAGATTTCCTCAAATTTCATCTCTCTCTTAGTTTTAATTGTAACTAAACTGAACTCTCCCAGCAGTTTAAAATTTACTTTCCCTCTAGCTGCTGAAGCTTATTAAAGTAGGTATTTTGATTCTAAGTGATTAGACTCTGACTCAGATGAGAATTCATATGCTGCACAGTAAGTAATTCATGGAAAAAAAATGCCAACAGGTATCTTTGGATCTTTATTTATGAACACTGAAAAATATGGGATATTATTAGATTCTAACAGGAAAAATCAGAAATGGCATTAGTTCCAATACAAACAAAAGTGATCTAAATGAATATTGTCACAGTGAACTAAGCTTTTAAATTTATTTGTCTTATCACATTAACACTTTAACAATGACAGCCTACAGGTCTATTTTTAGGTACTTAGTATGTTAAAAAATGTGATGAAAGCAGAGAAAGAAGAAGTTACTGTAAACATTTTCTGTAAAGACATTCAAGCACTTCTCTGCACTCAGTGCTGGTGAAACATTCAAACAACAGCGCATACATTGATACAACAAAAAAAACTGCATAAAAAACCTGTTGTTTTTTAACTGCGCTAAGCAACGCACAGTAATACTGAGACCAGTATGTGGTGTGGGAGTTCAGAACTTCTGAAAACTAGCCACATACATTTATGTGCCTAAAAACACGTTGCACTGACAGAAAAGTAGACGTTCACAATTTGAATATATTGTTCTTAGTATCGGTATAGCAGCTAGCTGAAAGGAGATAGCCCCTCACTTTACCAGACTAGCAAGCGATCTCTGCAAAACCACATTCTCCCTAAATCTCCCTCACTGATGGGGATTCAGTTAATTTCAGACACCACTGATTCTCTAACAGCAAGGCAAGAAGGATCTGTCAGAAACAAGACCATCTAAAAAGGCAAGCTCAATGAGACCGTGAGTAGAACAGAGTTATTTTGCTTTTCACAAACCCTTAATGTTGCATTTAATTGCTTTTCTACTATAGTGTTTTATTAGAAGTCTTTTTAGGATGAATAATTTGTTAAGTTACACCTACTATAAATTTCTCATAGTATCTATCAAAAAAAATATTATCTATCGGACTGTACTGTAGGTTTCAGGTGCAAAAAAATACAGTCAGTATTAGAAGGTACTATTAAATTGGAATAGGTATGTTATCAGGAATTCATAGAGTAGGAAGTGCTTGCTTTAAAGAGAGATTTTACAACTGAAGTATAATTAATACCTGACACAAAACTGTTTTTTATAAGTACCCAAGGCTGTATTCAACATTACTTCATCCACAGAATCTTTAATGAAGTAATGAAAATAACAATGAATATCAGATCAGGGCCGGTGCAGATCATAGCTAAAACTAGACTGATGTCCCATATTGCAGATTTATCCTCCAGAAGCAGGTGTAGTCCTACCAAAAATGCTAAGCCGTATTTGATAGGAAAGTTAAAATTGAAAGAGGACATTCAATTTTCCAGGTATTTTGGAACAGCATTAAACAGAGAGTTAAGAACAAGATTGTGCATCTAGCTTTCATCCCTATCTTACCGTAGCAGAGAGATATTTTTGGAACCTAACTACATACTTAATATCCTGAACACTAAGTTGAGCATAGTGAACAACCGTCAGCAGTAGAAGACAACCTATACTCACACCAGCACAAGAATTTCAGCCCTTCCTGAGCACTGTATTTATGGACCTGTATAAAACTGATTCCAGCTACACTAAAATCATTCAGAGCAATGGATTCCAGAAAAATCAGTTTCTCATCTTCTTAAGTCATACTTTTATGGACACTTTCACCTCATATTAGTCACCAATGCTTCAAAGAAGAGCAGCCCAAACTTTTCTTCCCGATCCTCGCATAGCTCCCTTCCTAAAGCCAGTAAAAGCATTTTTTCGGCCATGCAGTGAACCAGACAGATGAACTAAGTTAAAACTAACCTATCCAAAAAAGGCTGGTCTTAAACTGGATCACTTTGGAAAAGAAAGGCAGAATCAAATTGTTCAGAAAATGTTTCCATTTTGACATTTTCAGATGGAAACATTTTTATGTTTTGGTTTAAAAATGTCTTTCAATTCTTTCCTTTTTTGCTACAGTACATTTAAGCTGAATGTAATTTTTAAGATAAAAACACACACCAATTAGCTTGAAACCATTTTCTTCATGGGTTTTTTGTATTTAAGACTTTCAGTATTATGAGAATGACACCAGAATTTCAAAATCATTCATTAAATGGAATCCTGATGTAGGCAGAGTTTTATTAAATTAATTTAAGTACCAGTAGGGGATGGGCCTAAAAATTCAAAGAGCCTCTGGGGTGGAAGTTAGTTGAATCTATTTATTATCAAGTGGCTCACACACAGTGGACATGATGCACTTGGACTTCTGATATGTGGTCTCTGACTCTAGCTGCAGGTAGCCACAAGCAATTTAGCTACCCTTTCAGGGCCACAGCTCCCCAGCTGTGAAATATTTCACTGCTACACTGAGGTGTAGCCCATTTACAGGAGAATCTCCAGTACTACAATAATAAGCACTATGGATAACCCCTTGAATAGAAAACAAAAGCCAAACATTCAAAATCAAAACTATGTAAGTTAACACTCTGCCATTATTAAAACCAAAAATAAAGAGGAAGGAAAATCTTTACTCATTTTCTTAAATCATTTCAGACCAAAATTCAACTTCCCATGCATTTACAGAATTGCCATTATTATCATCATTCTGATCATGTAGGGAAAGCAGAACATCAGAATCCACTGTCCAAATGGGAGACGTAAATTTTGCCGACAAAATTAATCTGTGTGTTTAGCTCTTACAGGTCTTATCTTGTTTCTTTAAAATATGCTGTAGTATAAGATATGTTCACATGCACAGCCTTTATTGTCACTGTCCCTCACTGCCAATGGGAGTTAAGTACATATTTGAATAAAGAGATATATCAGAACTGATATGATGTCCTTGTTTAACTTCAAAAAAGAAAAGGGGAGAAAAACACTAAAAATGAAACATCTTTTTTTCACGGCAACCAGGCACTACTTTTATGTAAACCATGTCAAATGATACATAAAGTGAAAACAACTTCAGGGCATCATGCATTTTTATTAGAAAGATGACAGATCAGCAGTTCTGTTCAGTCTGTGGGATTTCTGGAGAAGCAATGTTTCATACAGGCACRCATAATAGGACAAAGGAGACAAGAGATTCTTAAAAAAAAAAACTCAACATGTTCACACTTTAATATCCTCTTTAGTTCCTGCAGTAAAAAGCATAAAGAATTCGGCCGTTTCTGATATTCTGCCAGAAGTAGTTAAAGTAGAGTAAATCTTGCACAGTCACAGCATCTGAATGAACACCTTACTTTATAAGAAATACCTCTCACCTTACCTCTCACTTTCTGACAATGAAATTTAAATGATTAAACTGATAGACAATCTGCCTCATATTTAGTGCCCATATTATGCACAAAGATGTGCTTCACTAATAAATTCCTAAATACAACCTTTCCAAACCAGGAAGCATCTCCACACTGTCAAACAACTGAAATAATTTAGAAGTGTGAACACAGTTCGGTTTAGAAAAAATGAAGTACTGTCCGAACTGGGGCAAAAATGATTAATTGAACTGCATAGGTAAAGAATTATTTATGGTAATTCATGCAATACAAATATGTTTGTACTTACAGAGATTCTTCCCTTCTTACAGAGATTCTTCCCTTCTAACTTCTCAAGAAAAATCCTGCACATGCAGGATCTGCTTTAAGCATATTTATGCCTACCCATCGATCATTTACACATTTATTATTTAATGCAATATAATAGCTTAATACCACCTAAAGGTCAAATGTTGAAACAGGTCTACATAATGAACAAAAAAGATAATAGTTCTCAGTTGGTTTCACTGGAAGCTCTGTACTTGAACAAAAGCTAAGGCATGCCCTCAAGGTTTGGTTCAGGACTTTACTTTGGGAATACAAATTAACTCCTCAGAACCTATGATAAGTGTGCTCTCGATCAGGCCTGTCTGCTTGGCTTGATCAGAAATGTGGTTATGTACCACCTCAATATTTGGATAGTGTTAATGTATAAAGGGGCAGTGCAATCAATCCAAGCAACAGGGAAAAATCTGATAAAGTCAGAGAAGTTGGCCCTCAGAAGAAAAATCTCACACAAATGAACTTAACCGTTTAAAAAACAAACAAAAATCTTAGGTCATTGTTATAACCAAAATTGTACTGGTACACTGACTTCCACAGGCTTATACTGATTTACTGAGAATCCGGCTCCGAGTTTTTAAATTAAAACCACTGAGAAATGGACTTAACATGCACCACTGGCAACTACAGTATGCACAGGAAACCTGCCAGCTATATTCAGCTTGCTTTATGCAAGGGTAAAGCAAAGAATTTTCCTTCTCAAATATAAAACATAGCTGTCTTCTTTCAGGTGTTTCTGGTCTTGTACCTAGCCAGAGCAGGCAAAACAAAGCTGTACTATACATTAACATTTGAGTGTCATAAAGGAACATCTAAAGGAAGCAAAGAAAAAGACCTAGTTCCAAGCATCGCTAGAGAATGCTAAAGTACTGATCGCATCCTGTAATCTTCCTTACATACCATTCCAACTCTTACAGATTTAAACCTGTTTCTCACTTTGAAGATTGAGCATATTCCCTTTGCCCATTACTTGAAAACCTGGGTTCATGTCAGGTTGGAAAATATAAACTCATCAGACTGAATATCTGAAGTATCATACAGGCTGATATTCAATCCATGACCTTCATTGCGTACCATAAGTTAATAGAGGTTTTGCCATATAGGGACAATTCCTGAGTGCAACAGTCAAAAAACAGGATCACCACACAAAAAGTCAATAGCTGTAGCAGTGTCGATAGGAAAAAAATCATGGCCAAGTACAAGATCTTTGGATAGCCCTCCTAAATAGATATCACAGACAAGTCACCACTGTTGAACGTTGTAGAGCCTGCACAGGAGTCCTGTCCAAAGGTTACACTTATTACAATATACCAATGTTCAGCCAGCATCTTTATCTAAGAAGAAACCACCAACTCACCCTTGACATGAGAAACAGAAGTTTGGCCCTTAATGGTTAAGGCTTAACGTTTTTCATTTTATGTATGAAGAAAGCTTACCACCATAAACTAACCACTCAGTACACCACTGCATACTAAGAATATTGTAAAACATCTCTCTAAATCAAAAAAACAAAGAAGCAGAGAACATGAAACCCTTATTTCAAAGTATTCTTTCTAAACGTCCTTAAAATGTCAAAAGTAACGTGAAATTTGAGTATGCACTATCTAACCCATCTTCATCAATTTCTCTAAGCATAACTTTTGTGCCTCTGTTCAACTTGAATTTGCAAGATCCTGTGACTACTTTCAAGTCAACAGCTTCCTAAGCTAATGATGACCTTAGTAAAAACACTAGGCTGTGGGATGCAAGGCCATCTTCTGTCTCTCCTTGTAGAAGTGACAATATTTTGCTTCGATGTTACAAACTAGTTTGTTTTCCATCAGTTATGCCCTTAGGCTTTTTACTTTATTCAGCTTGGAAAATGGAAACAATAGACAGGTTTCACTTCCTGGTTTCTTGCTGCAATGTTTAGATTACAAAACAGTGCAAAGTAACTTTCAAATTCAGTTTCTTTTAATTAAATTATAAGAAACAGTATTTCTGTAAGCTAATTTCAACTGCATCAAGTTTTCCAAAACTGTCATTTAAAACAAGACCAAACCAAAACTATGTTAAAACCCTAAATTAAAGAGTATACTTTAAGCAACCTGTAAATACATTTGATTCTGAGCTATTGGGTGAACTGTTCTGCTCCACTGAAAATGACAGGAGTTCGTCTTTCCTTCAACAGGAAGAAATAGGCTAGGAAGTGGAAAAGCATTTTTCTGAGCAGTCTAGAAGCCTGTGGCCCATCTGGAAGCCTGATCCTGCAGCCAGACCCTGAAGCATGCACAGAGCAGAACCGATGGCTACAGAAACGCTGCCTGCATCGCAAGGTTCACTTGCAAAGATCAGATTCCAGAATACAGTACTTCAAATTGACGTACCCTGGGAAAGAAACACAACCGCCATACATATCAGATGAACTATTTGAAAAATAAATAAATAAATAAAACCAGGATGTCTTTCCAAGGCTAGTAAGACTAAGTGATAAGAGAACAACTTAGCGTATACTGTAAATACCATATCAAGTAAAGGCCAACTAGAAGCCAGGGAAACAAAAAAGATGTGTGTTCCACTAATATGAGCTTTTAAATATGTTTTCTTTTGAAAACAGACAAACAAAACACATGATGAAATGTAATTAAAAGTGTATAAATGCACAACCCAATTTATAAACAAAAACTGGGATCTATTTAGAAATAATATCTAAATAAACATTCAATTAAAACAACAAATATTTTTATGTTATAAGCTAGACTGACATTTTATTTATTTTCTGAGTAGTTTAATTTGGTCAACTGCAGACAGCCTGTCATGTCAACTAAATATGTCTCTCAAAAGCAAGAGGATTAAATGCTGATGTGGTATTTGGCCTATTTGTTATTAAAATCATAACTGTCTCAGTTTTTTTAAGATGACTTAACTTCTTATTTCATATTTGTTGTATTGCTTTTGTTGTGTTTCTGTTAAGTTCACATATGGCAGAATTTCTACGTATACACATAAATTAAAAAATAGAAACAGTGAAGTGCCACAGAACAGAACTCAGAGGAAGAAGCCTCTGACAGCTAGGATCACCTTTCTGATCACCTCGCTCAACACTTTCTCCTCAGTTTACGTTTGGCCGAATGCAGATGATTTATTGATTCTCCTTGCAAAAGGAAGGGGAAAAAAAGCTTGACACCGTGTTGTATCAATGTACCTTACAGAAGCAGGAAGTGAAGTGAGTCATTATTGCAAAAAAAGTACCTTTTGGAGCCTCCAATGTAGGTGAAGGTAAAGGTGGAGTCTGAGTACCTGAAATCTGAAATACAAAGGGTTGCGTTATTATAACTTATCATCCGTTCTTTATTTTAGCGGCAGGAGCTGAGGTCTCGCAGACCAGGGTTCTGCTGCCGGTAAGGGGGGGCTAGCATGAATCAGAGGAAATGCAGCAACTCTTCCCCCCCTCCAGCCCCTTGCAACAAGTGCTCCGGTGCTATGGCAACGGCAGGAATTTCCATTGTCAGTAAAGGCAACAGGCAGCAACAAGCCAGGCTGCCGCTACGGCAAATCAAATACTGTGCAGAACCGTCGCCGGGAAGGCAGCAGCCAAACCGCGACGGTTTCGCACGGCACCGGGTCGCTGGCGGCCGGCCGCTCGCCCGGCTCTGCCTGCGGGCAGCGCTCGGCCCTAAGCACACGCCCGGGGCGGCAGCAGCGCGAGCGCCCGGGCGCGAACGCCGCGGCTCCCCGCGGGGCGCAGCAACCCGCGCCGCACGGCGGGCGCTACCGGACCCCGCGCCGGCTGCGCCAAGCAGCGGCCCTCCGCACACGCGCACATGCACACGCACACACATGCACACGCACCCATGCACACGCACACGCCAGAGAGGCACGGTCTGGCGTGTGGCCACTGCCACGCTCCCTGACTCGGGATGCGCCCCCTTTCCCGGCCGGCGTCTCGTCTCATCTGCCCTCACATGCCCTCGGAAGGAGAGGAGGAAGGAAGAGAAGAGAAGGGGGCTGATGCCACGCACAAGCAGGCTTCGGAGGCGGCCACCATCCCCCTCGCAATGGCCCCCGAAACGGCACGGCCGTGCCCGGGCAGGGTGCCCCGGACGGGCATGCCGCGGCCGGGGAAAGGGCCGGGGCGGGGGCGCCGGGGGCGTCGCGCCGCGCCGCGGACCTGGCGCCCGGCACATAAACTCACCTGCAAACAGGCAGTCCTTCTCCGCCTTGCACTTTTGGATCACAACGTCAATATCCTTCTGAATCCTCTCTTGTCTTGAACACATCCCCATGAAATAAATCCCAGGGGAAAAAAAAAGCAGTCTTTATTTCCACCCCACCCCACCCCCCGCTCTGCCAGTTTTAATAGTCCAAAAGATGGACCCTGGGGCCGGCGAGCAGAAGTCTCCCCCAGCCCCGAAGTGATCCGCTCGGCCGGGTGGAGGACGGAGGAGGAAGGCGGCGGGAGCCGATGTTGCATGCCCAGATGTGCCCGCCCAGATGTGCCGCCGCTGCCGGCGGATGGCAATTTCCTCCTTCCCTGACAATAGATCCAGCGGAGGTTGGCGGCGGCGGCGACACGGGAACCCCCCACCCCCCAGCCCTCAGGGTTTTTTGGGTTGGTTGGGTTGGGTTTTTTTTTTTTGAGGGGAAAAAAAAAGGGGGAGGGGGCAAAGCCAACCCGACAGCTCACATCCCTGCCCCCTCCGCCACCAGCGGCGACCGCCGCGCAGCAGCAGCGGTGGGAGCCCGGCGGTGGCGGCGGCGGCGCCCGCACCCGGTCCCTACCGGCGCGGGG
>NW_020448274.1:316759-341270 GCF_003343035.1 Apteryx rowi
GCTTGCTGCGGCAGCGCCTGCTTCCGCGGCCGGCGCGGCGTCTGCGAGGGGGCCCCGGCGCCCCAGCCCCTGCCCGGCGCCAGGAAGGGCCTTCCTGGAGAAGGGAGACCTGGAAAACCGCCCTTACCGCGTTTCCATCCCCCTGCCGACCTCCGCTCCTCTGCTACCCACGGGGAGGTGTGTGCGCGGTAAAACAATAAAGAGCGAAATAACGTGTTCATAAGCCATCTCTGACCACTGTGCTTTTTAATCACGCTCCTCTCCCATCAGTCTTTGGCAAACCTGCCGCTAAAACCTAAGGGCTTTAGGGAAGGGACTCACGCTGGTAGTTCAGTGCCCAACAGTGAGCACTAATCCAGGCTAGAGGCTTTGGGCACTAACGCAATACAAGGAGTAACTGTAATATAATTCAAATGGAATGGTTAAGTCTACAAAAACAGGTATTTTCCATCACCCAGAGTGCTAAGTGAATAATTTAAAAATAAATAAATGGGTGTGAGCACAGTGGAAACAGATTTGTTTAAAAAAATAAAAAGAATATTCATAAAATTCAGTTTTTAAGTATCTGTCCAGGTCTAAACAACTCCCATGGATTATTCATTATTGAGTCCAGTCGTTTCAGTGCTTTTTCATTAAACAAGTCTGTAATAATCATGTATTGCTGATTTCAAGCACAGGTACAAACATGTTTTGTTATTTGTTCTCCAGGGGAAATATTTTAAAACATGGTGATAAAGAGACTCCATATATATTCTTAACTTGACAAGATTTCTTGTCTGAAGGAGGGAACATAAGGGAAATTACAAGAAAAGCAGATAGGGTTTAAAGAGAACAAAAATCTATCGTGTGACTTAATTCTCCACTTTTAAGAAAAGAATTTACCTTTGAAGAGAGATTTCCAGACAACTTTTCAGTGCTATTCAGTAAATTCTCTTCTGTGCAGTCCAAGGCAGAATACAGAACTTGTCATTGTACTCACTGATAGAGTGTAATTCAGTAAGACTTTGTCACCCTGGCAAGTTATACCAGTTTGGTCAAAGAAAGAGTGAGACTTCTCTAGAGTTTTCTGCACATATTACACTGTTCCAGCTTTTCTCCCTGTTACCTGCCTGCCAGCTATGCCCATTCGGGCTTTGAGGGGAGGCTGGTGCATAGGCAGCCATGTTTGCTGCCTTGCCCATAATCATAATTAGAAGCTATAATCAGAACTTGRTTTATTCTGGTGAGTTTTTGATCCTCAGCCTTGTAGAGAAAGGTCTCTATTATCCCCCCTGGATCAGCACAGGAGGTCACAGGACTATATTTTTACAAGATATTTATGTTGACAATTGTGGTCACAGCTTATTCTGACCCCGCAGGGTTATTCTCAGTGTCGTATCAATAAACACAAGTCTTGACTGCCTTTTTACACCTCGGACTATTTTCACAGATTTGATACCAGTGAATTAAAAAGTCACCCATAAAGAAACACTGCTATCATCAGGAAAAYTAATACGGTTGGTATCTAGTTTCACAACATGCATTGAATAGAATGAAAGTTCTGGAGAAAATATTTGCTTAAATATTTATTATCACTTATTGTAAGTGTCCCTTCGATTTCTAGATTCTTAGGCAATTTGGCACTCTACTTATCTGATAACTCTAGTACTGTTATAGCAGGAATGGTTGATTTCATTTAGGAAAAGCTAGGTCATATACTGAAGTTATTCTATTGCTACAAATATTGAAAATGGAACATGTAAAATCAAGGTGAGTCTTTAGAGTTAGACTTAATCCTGAAATATGTAAAGCTGCTGACATCCAAGTATCCTCAATTATATTGCAACATCTGTATGTGTGCTGTAATCTCCCAAATGATGTACCAACATCTACCAACATCTTTAAGAAATTTTCTGAAGAGTTTTCCAAATAGTTTCAAGAACAATAGGACAACTGGTTTTGGAAGTAATGGTCTTGGTTCAAGGGAATTCAGTGTATGGCTTTCCACTTGTCCTTCTGATCTTGAAAATCTGTTCCTGTCATTTTCACTGCTGTCTCAAGTTCGGCTCAAGTCAGTTGCTTGTACTGACCTGATTACCTCAATTAAGCAAAGGAGAAGTGTGAGTAATTTTTATATTACTTGTTTTTTTACTGTTTTGGTAAATAGTAAGTACAATAAAAGTGTCTGTTCCCACTTTTACATGCCCAGCTGAAACCTGGGTACAAAGCAAACTAAAAATTTGCTCTTTCTGCAATTTCAGCCACTATTTGCCAGTCACCAATTAATTTCTGTAGACATTGAGCTCTGGGAGGTGAAATGCTTAAAGGAGCAGTATCATTCCACCCTTAGGGTAATAAAACACAACACAGTCCTTTCCCATAAGCTGCCTCAAAATGATATTGCTGCTTCTAAATGACTGTGTTGTTAAAGTCTGAAAACATAGGCATTAAGTTGTGAAATATGTAGGAATAATACTTATTTTGTTCCCAACAAAAGAGAAGTGAAACAAGTGCATTGTAAAAATACATCCCAAAGCATAAAAAAAGTTTAGCTTTAAACTATAGTATAATTTTCACTAGAAGTCTGTTACTAACAGTGATAATCTTATACCTTGCATTAAGATGATACTCTGGTAAATACTCTTCAGTTTAAAATCCTTTAAGAATATTTGTTTTAGATGGATTTCAAGTCATCTATCGTCTATGCCATTGCTCTCCATTGTCCATCCAAGCAGAGGGTCACTGCCACTTCTAGGCAGCCACAATCCTTAGCCAAAGTAATCCATAAGAGAATATAAAGCCACTCAATTCATATTATGTTATAAATTTTTAAACAGGTTTTAATAGACTAGCTTCTTCAGGTCAGCACTGGAAGTCTGTGATGATTTGGTTTCAAAGACCGCTAATATGGTGTACCTATCATGACTTAAAAGTGTAGTGAATAAAGCATCTTAAATGATTTTTGGAGTTGGTTAGCATTGGTCCGTTGATAAAAAGCCTTCAATATTTTAAAAAGAATGCCAGTTTAAATGGTATTAATAACATAACTTAAAATATTGGTATGATACATAAAAGCTTTAAATATTTTTGTGTGAAGAATATTGAGGCAATGACTAGATTACAACATGAAACAGTGCCTTAAACTGTCACCTGTCCTGTCCACCATAAGTTTTTAAAAGTGATTTTAAGCCTTTTCTTCTATCCTAGAGGAGGCAAACTTTTAGGTAACATATTTTAACATTACATATTTTACTTGCTTTTTTAGAATAGCTGTGGAGGAAAGAAAAAGACAAAAACATTGAACTGATATACCAGAGGACCAAAGCTTATTTTTTAGTTCATTGCTGAAATTTCAAATGTGATTTTATTTTTTTTTCTTTTTAAAAAATATCAGACAGCAGCAAGAGTCATCTCAAACAAAACAAAAGGATGTACAGGTGCGACACACAGATGTGTGGGATTGTTATGACAGTAGCCTCTAACTTTCCATCAAAGACCAAGTATTCGTCCTTCCAGATGTCAGGGAGGCTATCCTTATGGCTGCTGACATGATAAATGCTCTCAGCAATGTCCAGTAAATCATGCAGTCAGAGTCCAAAATGACACCACAGTTTATTGCAACTCTTAACATTAAACTTTGTAATGACTGTTTTAACCTGTTCTTGTTTTTCCTCCTTCATTAATGTCATCTCATCTTTCAGCCTCTTCCTGTTACTCTCATTTCTCCTATTCCTTTTGTCTTTCCTCATTAACTCTTACACCATTAAGTTAACATCTTATTTTTTCTAACAGACCTCATTATTCCCTCTTCTATGCTATCCATTCCGTTCCCCTCCTCCATCTCACTCTTACCACTTCATAGGCAGCACAAGGAAGAGAGCCAAAAGGGATCTTTCTCTACAGAAAACAGAATTTTGTAACACAGGCAAACAGAAGTATTTTAAAACTTTTTATCCATTGGCTTTTTGGTGTCAGTCACCTAAGCACATCCCAAAGGGGAACCCTATGCCTGTTCCTTGCCAGCTCCTTAAGTGAGTTGCCTCTTGCCAGCATGGTCATTATTTCCATGAATCTTGGACACTTCTGCCTGCCCGGGGCAGTGCTCAGTAAGGCAAATAACGGGGCCTCCATCCAGATCAGTCTGCAGCCTGGTAGTCAGAATATTTCT
Organism: Apteryx rowi; assembly: GCF_003343035.1. Classification (NCBI taxonomy): domain Eukaryota; kingdom Metazoa; phylum Chordata; class Aves; order Apterygiformes; family Apterygidae; genus Apteryx; species Apteryx rowi. The sequence goes on from NW_020448274.1 coordinate 320,907, forward strand.
CTGGGAGATGGGAGTTGTGAGTTTATCCTCATAGGCTGACACTAAGTTGACACTTACTGTCTCCACAAATGTCTCTTACTAGAAGTATGCCTGAAGCTCAAACAGTGATTGAGCTATTCAGCCCTGAAGGTACCTCATCCTGCCTGAGCATAAGAAATGGTTTCCAAATCAGAACTGAATCCATAGAGAGGCCTCTCTCAAGGGGTGCAGATAAGCACCTAAACCCAGGTAAGAGGCAGAATGCCAGATCTAATCTTCAGCTGGCCATTTTCTGTGTTCCCTGCCCGGCATTATGGCTATTCTAAATCCCTTTCTCGAGAGCTTTACTTTCTTCATTCACTGAGTAGAGAACGTAGATGACTGGAATATCCACACTTACAGCCTGCAGAAAGCCTGTAAGCACTGTCAATTTATATTTAGTCCCAACCTATAATATTTAGTGAATGGCTCAAGCATATGTACAGCAACACGTATTATTTGCCACAGCTGCAACTTATCGCCTAGCAAATTTCTCAATTGCTGAGCAAATGCAAAGTTAAAGCCTTAGAACAAAACTCGTCTGTTGCCTATATACAGACTGCAATTTCTTAATTGCAAATAGCCATGCCAGAAAGTACTCAAACTGTAAAATACTTACCTTACTAAAAATATTCAATTTAGTCCATTTTCTGCAACAGTAAATATGATTCACCATGTCACCATCTGTTATCAGGTACTGATGCTTGCCTGCTAAAACAACCTCAGTTGCAGCCAACCTGTGCCTGATCTTAACTAAGAATTGTAACCCAAAATTACAAGGAACTGCCAAGTTCAGCTCTCTCAGTTCAGCCGAAATTGATAGGGTTGGAAGCACTGGGCACCTTGCAAGATTAGCCCTTGGAAACTGAAGACTAGTTCCAACGACATTCATTTATACTGCAAGCTGTGGGGTAGTGTTTTGATCTCTGAACTAACTCTAAATGAGAGGCTGAGAAAGAGGGAAAATTAGCACATGCAGAGTTTCATGCTGCTGCAGCTACACTACTTCCTGTACCCAGGGAAACTCATTTAGCGTCTGCTCAGCTATTGCTGCACTACCAACTGTGTTTAACCCCACAGATGTAATTAGATTTGGGTGTCTGCATTTGTTCCCTTCAGAAGATTGGGACCAAGGGTYAATGCAATGTTCACTCAGTCTTCTTAAACCAAAGTACTCTTTAATCTTAAGGAACTAAACATAAAAGAAAGTGACATTTACGATAATTAGTGAGTGCATGCATCCGTCTCATCTAACTGCTACCCAAAGCATCCCAAGCTTGCATACAACAGCGTAACTTTCAGACTCGCTATGGGTGCTGCCTTCAGTCATTTTCCCACAGTCTGCTGTCCAGTGCCCCTGTGGTTAAGAAAAGGATTTGGGGTTTTTAGCTGTTTACAGGCCATCTTTTATGGCTGTTTCTCTTCTAAGTAAAATAGTTGTGCAACCTGGCAGGATCCAAAGTAGGTATTGTTTTTTTTTGTTTTAAGCAATATCGCAAGCGTTGTATTTAACATGAAACTCATACAAGGGAATACATTGTGCAGGGTTTTGCTTATTTCTTTAGCTGTCAGGAAACACAGCCAAATCTATGTGTACAGTATTCATCCCATTGACCGTATCATTTGGTAGCTATCCAGACAATTTGTTTTCAAGCTACGTTCACCATTACTACAAGTCAACCCGTTCCCCAGTTTCCCTGTTATCGTAACCCTAAGGTACTTTGTGAGCCAACAGTATCCACAATGCACAATTCACTATGAAAAACTAAGTAACACCATAGTCTAAACTAGTAAAAAATTGCTGTCTTTGCTATACCTAAAAGAGACTGGAATAAATACAAAATCCTTAGGCAAAAAGACTGTAGAGTCATAAATCAAAACAATCAACATATTTGGAGGAACAAGTGCACTCCCTTTTAGTTATTTGAGGTACTTTGTACAGTTTATCTTGAGTACAAAATCATGCTATCAAATTTCAAGTAGATGTCTTTTCTTTTAAAGCCATCTGCTAACTTCACAAGACTTTTCAGTAGATCAACAGCTTCAAACATCCAGTACTGAGACTGCTGGCTGTCTATGACATAGAAAACAAGTGAAATGAAAGAAGTGTCAATGAAAGAAAACCTGAAACCCCTCAAAGAGATATATAGCAAGTACAAAAGTAACTGCAATATTTTCAAGAAAAAGATTGCTCAGAGATTAATCTACACTTTTGATGGAGGGGAGGTGTTGGAAGAAAATGGTAGAGGGGTTAATGAAAAGAAAATCAAGAAATAACTGGGAGAAAAGGAGGAAGAATGTTTTTACTGGGAAGAGAGGAAATAGGTAAGTATATCTTTTTAAGGACATCATGTCAGCATTCTGGCTTCTTATTAAAAAAATAATGTCTAAGAATATTAACATTTAATATTGAAGATCAAGTCTTCATTGCAGAAATTGTCAATTCAGTTAAACCTTGCTTCTGCAAATCACATCTAAGCTTTCAGTATGAGTAGTCCCATTGATGCAAGCAAGACAAGTTATGAATTAAAAAGAAGCAATTAATTAGTTTTTAAACACAGGTCTTAGTTTTGCCACATCCATACTCACTCAGATTTTTAAAACCCACATATCTATGTGCAGCATAAACAAAAAGTGCCATTTTCTGCAAGGCTAGTGAAGCTCTGCCTATTGTTTCTAATAGTTTTATTTAGGTAAATATTATAAGCAAGCTTCTTTAAACACAACATATTCTTGACAAGGATACCAAAAAAATTCACAGTCATTATTGAAAAGAAATGCATAAATGTCATTGTGAGAAAGGAGGTTGGTATATCTCCATTAATTAAGCAATGCCTATAAAGAGTAAGTGTTTGAGCTTTCATGGTGCTATGTACCTTCTCTGTTCCTTCTGTGATACACAGAACATGCCACAAAACCAAGGTTATATCCAAAAAGTAGGGAAAAAGATACCCTTCTGAGCAATTCCCCTACCTTAGCCAAGAGGGGTGCCATATTTACTTCAAAAACACAAAATTAATGAGAAAAAAAATACCATCAAAGGTTTCTGGATTCAGTGTGTTTTTCAGAACATCTATGCGACCTTTTTCTCTTTCATCTTCCTCAATTCTGCTTGTATTTTTGTCTGAAATGAGATCTGGGCTGCCAGCAGCGAAGTAACCCATTTTACAAATCCTGTTGGAGCCCCATCTGTTTTAGTTGAACTTTGTGTTTATTACTGTCCCATCTAACATTCATAAACACAATTTCAGTTTATTATAAAATGCAGGTGAGCTGTCTTGTGACTGATAAGGTTGTTTTACAAGGTTTACAGTATGTTCATACTGTAGCTTGTGTAGTATAAAATGAATTTCTTCTAACGTTCGCAACATAAAATACATACTTGTGTAAACAGACTAACTCAATGATACAGCTATCACTGCTGTATGGGAATGGGATAGAAAAACAACCACAATTAAAACAAGGTCATTATTACTGATTTCTAGATTTAAATATCAATTATTAATTTTTTTTTTAAATAGTGTTTTATATTTGATGCTTTTCTTTTTTTTCTTCCAAAATGGCAAAAACCATGAGGCTATCACGTAAATCTTTGGAAATATTTCAAGGTTGAAAACCTTGAAGTAAAATCATCAGATGATAATGTTTCCACAAACTTTTCCATATACATCTGCAGTTCCTCTAAATCAATTATTAGTATATGTCCATCATTGAGTTTTATAGAGATGCTGTATGTTATAGTTAAGGTTTTGGTGTGCAGAACAGTGATAAAATGTTACATAAGAAGATTTATCTTAGTTATTGTGTCTTGGTGATATTTTTAATGCAGCTACAGACAGTTCTGTACTATAAACCCTGGTTTTTTTATTAAATTAATTTTCCATCTTCCTACATAATTATCTAAATTCTCTAAACTGCACAGATATAGCTCTTGGCACAATATTTCATGCTGACAAGAGAATGCTAAAAGAGAAATGCAGCTGGATAGACTCCTAAAATACTCAGTACTGATTTATGCATTTTGGTAAACTCAGTTACAAGACAAGAGCTGGGTAAATAGTAGGAAAAATTATTCATGGACACATTTACAAATCCCTTTCAATTCGGCTATTATGCCACCCCTTATACTTGCTTGTTTTCAAAAATATTCTTCAAGGCTGTGTTATTGCATGATGTCAATATGCAGCCGCGATAATTCTTGTACCAATATTAGTATTCATGCTTCAGGCAGAAAATTCTTTTCTTCTGTTTACACAGTCAGCAGATAGACACAATACCATGTGCATAATTCAATCACGTGTCATGGATAACGTATTATAACTAGTTCAAGATATGATTTAGAGTGAACAGTTTTCAAGCAATACATTACTTGATAGGTGTTCACATAAAGGTATTTAAATAATGATGACACAGTTCATACTTCTCTAAAAATGAAAGGGCAAAAGTCGCCATCATTTGAAAGGCCTTTAGACCAAGACTTTTGCTTCTGAATCAAAGAAAAAAAAATCATATTTAGTTTGTATCAAATTAAACTTATTTTTGTTATCTCTTTTTGTCACTGAAACAAGAGAGAGACGAGTTCTGGTCCATTTAACACAAAACTGTTCTTTTCAGCCTGAAACAAAATGTTTCATTTTGGGACACTCATTTTGGGAAAAACAAGGAGTCATAAAGCTAGCCTGTGAAGAAACATCCTGTTATTCAGTAGCTTAGAGGCTTGAGGAGACACCATGTCATTTTGTTTCACATCTTTGCATTTCCATATTTATTCAAGTGTTTTAAAGAATGTGAAACACCTTCAACAGGAGGATCCTGCTCCAGAAAATCCCCCCAATTTTTAGTTAGGATACCTGGTAGAAGTCAAGTTTGGTTTTGTTCCTGCCTTGAGTGGAACAGAGTTTGTATTTGAAGGACACACGAAGGGAAAAGGAATGAATCCTCAGCTCTGTTTGAACAGTCATTCAAGAGGATTTTAGTCACTTGCCCACTGCACTTTTGGTTTAGAAAAAGAGAAACAGCTTTACAAGCACAGAGCAAGAGCACACATCTGAGAGCATAGTATTTATGGCACTCTTGTTTAGAAGCAGAGGACTGAACCTCCTGAAGAGGAAAGAACTGAGTTCAACTTTCCCATATCTGGAGTGAATGCAAGAGCCGCACTATTCAAAGAAATAGAAGATTATTTTCAGCTGGGAAAAAATATATCTACACAATCAATCAGAATAAATAATTAAAGATCTCCCTTAAAAAGATATTTTTATGACTTGATAAAAACATTAAGTGTTTATCTAGCAGTCTGATAATCTGCTAAGAAAGAAACAGCCCCAAGTAAGAGGCATATCCAGGAAAATGAGCTATAGCTTGAGCACCTCTGGAGTTTGGAAATCCTTGGCTCTCAGAAAAATATTTGATTGACATAATCATTAATGTTCTCTAAGGCAGTGTTTCTCAACTGGTGGTCTAGGGTCAAAATATGGTCTAAGAAAATGGCTATAAAGTAGAAGATTTTTAAGCATACAGACATGCAAGGAGACAAACCCAAAGAAGCATAAAGAGTCAAAAGCAAAAATAAAAAAAAAAGACTAAACTTTGAGTATGCATTTATATGTGGATGTAAACAAAAGCCTTTGTAACATACTGCACAAGGTAGTTCTGCATATATCCCCCCCCCCCCCAAGAACGAAGATAGTTTCACAGATTAAATTCAAGCTCCCACAGTCCACTTCCCCTCTACCTTTGGCTGTGTGTTTTAYGGCCCTTTGTTAGGCCAGCAGGGGTGCTTGTGCAAACCCACAGTGAGCTGGGTCAGGGAATGGAGCTAAAAATTAGGTCTACAAAAACCACAGTTTTGAGCCAGCTCAGCTAGCTCCTCCCGTGGCTTATTACAGAGCTGTACCTTAAACAACATGCTGGTTCAAGAGAGGGGACAGCAGACCCCAGTGATAGGTTGCAGCTATTCTGAGAAATTCCCAAAGTCCAAATCTTATCTAACATACCGATTAGAGTCAAGCAGTCTACTTGTACCCTAGCACAGGCAATAACATAAATCTTACACTCTAAAATATAAACCTTCTACTTATGTACAGAATATGTCATTTAACATCAGGGTTCCTAAAAAATGCCAATTGAACTGTACTGCAGAAAACACCTGATGTGAGAAAGAAATAATAATTCATCACAGAGTGGAGAAGTTTAAGAAAACAGAAGGCCAAATAACATGATGCAGTTATCTCATTTATTTCTTTACCACAGTGGCGATGAAGGATAGCTCAGGTCTAGACAGTGGGAGTTAGCCAAGTGGGTAAGGACACAAATCAACAAGGAAACAGTGCTCACGATGATAGTGGAAATGACACTCTGAAAACCATTTTGCAGATAGTCTGGGAACAGATCTGTGGATCCCTGTTTAGGAGGGCACAGTGCCCCAAGTAAAGCAACTGCCTTCTCACTGCCTGGAATAACAAATGTCACTCCTCTACCTAAATAGACTGCAATGTTCTTGATGAGGCTGGTTTCCAGACTGTGTGATCCATAAAAGCAATCCGTATTAAGAACATCCCTCAGTTCTAGCCTCCCACCCAGAGTGGAGCTGTGATACTATCCAATAAATTATTTAAAATAACACTTGTGAGGAAAATAATTCAGAAAATACTGCAAAAAGAATGACATAGTTACTCTCCATGCAAGCATCTGATCACAAGTTGAGAAACTCATTTCCTTTAGTGGCATATGGCCCATTAAATTCTTTCACATTTTAAGATTATGTATTGTCCTATGGCTATATTACCTTTTAAGCAAGTAATGTAGCATTTCTAATTTTTCTGGAAGAAATGAGTATGGAGACCTATATCCTTGTATTCATTCTTTGTCTCACGGTGTATTTAGCTTAAAACACTCTAGTTGATATTTCAGGATAGCCTACAAAAATATATTGCACTGGTAAAAACTGTGTATGGAAATCAAACTTCTTCCAGTAGGTCCAAAAGATAAAGCCTGTTTTGTGGCCTTTTGCAGCTTTCTCTAAAGATTCTGTGTGTTTGCTGGCTGATGTACACCCAAAAATAACTGGGAGAAAAGGAGTAAGCTCATGCTTCATAACTTTATTCTACAAAATATAAAAAGGATTTTAAGTTACAGGTTTTGTTAAAACCCACCTTGCTATCTTATTGTCTCTGACATCACAGCAAATAACATGCTGAGGGAGAAAGGAACTGTGTAAGGTGTGTACCACTGCCCTCTAACTGCATACAATGAGAACTATTCAGGCAGACATCTAAGGCCCTGTACTTGTGAGCTAAAAATTGCTTTTTGCCTATACAGATTCTTTGGGTTTTAAGACTGCCCAGCAAGCTGAGCTGTGCAATTATATTCTGTTTGGGGTCTTCTGGGAGATAAGTGGGGTTGAGAACTTGGATGGGGGGGATTTTTTTTTTATTTTCTAATCACAAAATAACAGGTGAACAAGAAAGGAAGTGTGCTAGATACAAAAGCCAAGTGGACAACAGAAGTGGATATTCTGGTTTTAATTAAAAAGTTGACTCCTATCACACTTTTTTTTTAAATTCTAAGCAACTCTGCTTTTATAGTAGAAGCTGAGTACTAGATCATTTCTTCCAAAAATATTCCCTTTGTCTTTCTATCAGTATTATGATCACTGCTGCAGGTAAAAGAGCACATGGCAGAAATTATTGTGACACTCAAGGAAGCTGAGGGATAGCTAACTGTAGAGGATGAGGCTCCCATCACACGGCCTCAGCTACTCCCTCAATAACTGGAAACAAGTTGTCTGCCCTACTAAACTGAGCGTACATGCTCTGAAACCCATTTCCCCACCCCACCTAGCTGCAAGCATCATGAAGTAACCAGAGCTTCCTCCTCTCTTGTGGGCTGGAGGTGTCCCCAGACTACCCGCTGTGTCTGTCTGTGACCACCTTCAGTTTCTTAAACTCTTTACTGTTCCTCTTCTTGTTATCTGCCAGGCCATGAGCTGTGCAAGCAGTTGCATAGAAGATGAATTACAGTGCACAGAAAGATTTCCATCAGAAATTAGAAAACAAAGAGCAATGACAGATATTCTTTAAAAGGCATGAAGATAAATCTGAAATATGAAATAAAATAAAGGCATGGCCATTCTGATTGCACAGTTTCCAGGCTGGTAGAAAATCCACTGTAGGAAGAGTTGCATAAAGAAGCTACAAATATCCTCTTTGACTACAATCAAACTCAATCCTTTGAGGCTGAGGAAGGAAAGTCTCCTACAGACACTATATATCATGGAGCACCACAATGATTCTGACTCTCTCTTGTAGGTGTCATTGTTCAACTTTGGTGTTATAGTTTAACCTTACGCCTTACTTGGTAGTGCTTCATTGGTAAAGTACTTTTATCTTTCTGAAAATAATATGGTTAAATATCTCAATGCAGGTAAAAAAACCACCTGTGATAACTTTTTTATTTCAAATATAGTTCCAAATCCATGTTGCATGTATTTCTGTTCTAAGGTAATACTAGTTTATGTTCTCATATTGAGGAGGGGTTTCCTCTTTCTGAATTAGGTCATTACTACACAGTGCTATTTTCTGTTTTGAGGAAGAGAAAAATCTCTCCTGGGTTTCTGAAGAAACATGACCACTTGCTGTTTAACTATAACCAAGTAGGAGGGGTTTGTGTTAAACTATCAACTTGTGATTAAAAACCGGCCATCCATATATTCAGGCTGTGTTGTACTGAATCGCAATAACTGTTCCGCTCAATAATGCTGTAGGGCAACCTAAAATTYGACACATGCACTGTATTTAATTTTTAAGTACATGCAAGATTTATTACTGGCAACTGTTTCTGTATCTTGTATAAGGTTGACAGAGTACATTGCATACAATGTAGCAACCCAATCTTAAAGAATGAATAAAAAATAAACAGGTTTTAAATATATATCATGGGAAAGAATTACAATCCTAGAATGTGTTAACAGAAAAAAAATGGAGAAGAGGAATGAATGCAAGGAATATGCCAGTCTGGAGGGTAGTAAAAACATAAAAAATAACAAACAAACAAGGAACAGCTTGCTTGTTTATTGTTTTACATTAAAGGGACTAATTTTTGCCTCTATGCTTATATTGATCTTGTCTGATCCCTGTTCCAGAAATTGGAATCTCAGATCTAATATCATTCTGTTCATCTCTAAAAATACAGCTGATTATGGCAAATAATTAGTTTACTGAAGTTTTTTACTCTCTCACAACAGCACACCCTTTATTCCTTCTCCAAAATGATCTTTGAGCAAACAGTTTTCTCTGGTGAAATAGAACAGTCTTGAAACTATGCTAGAGATCATTAAAGAAAAAATCTCAAATTACCCTTTGACCTAAATTGGTATTTAAATTTTTTGCCACAACAAAGTCTATTTCACCTTTGATGGTGAAGAAATCTATCCCCAAATGACCACGATACATTGGCCAAAACTGAATTAAGAGTGTTATTGTCAGTTCCCAATATCTGAGGAAGGGGTGGGGGGAGAGGAGAGAATGGCACTCAGTTCAGCTCTTCTCTGTATCTTGATATTTTAGTACTTGGAATTACTAGTCTCTGAGCTACATGAGAATTTTAAACATGGTCACAGGAAAGGGCCAGGAACAACTTCAAAAGTATCAGCCAGTAAAAGTCACTAGACACTAGATAATTCATTGACCTCTGCAAGTTTTCCCAGTTTTGAATAATTCTATTATTTGTATGCTATTTTACTGATACCTTTTTAAATGTTGTGATAATCCTTCCTCCTGGAAAAGTCAGGCTGATTTTCTACATGGTATAGGAAATATGATAGGTTATGGTATGTTGTGTCCAAACTTCATTATCTGCAACTGAAATGCCACCTTGCTTTGGTTTATAGTACTTCCACCTCCACACCTTCTTCTGCCTTTTACTGAAGAGCATCATGCAGGAAAACACACTTAAAAAATTTTTTTTAATCTTTTGAAATTTTTTGAACACTGCAACTGGGAGAAACTATTTAAGAAATCATTGCCTGAAGAGGCACAAACTGATGACAAATAGTATGCATAAAAATATAGGCAAAATGCTGACTATTGTGCAACACAGGCAGTTTCTACTGAGGCTTAAAGTGGTGGGTGAGCAAAGTGCAAACACAGGTCTATTTTTTCTCCAAGAATTGCTAAAACAATAAAATTACAGGTAATATGATTTTACTTCAGGCAATTACATTCTGGTAGTACAAATTCATTGCTTTACTTCAGAGAACAAAATCATAATTAAAGGAATAAGAAATACCATGTTTTTGCTTTGCCATTTTTTCTTTAGATAAAATGAAATACTAAAATCCTGGACTGATATCAAATCTAGACATGCCTCAATGAGAATAAAAGAGGGTATTTAAAGACCAAGCTGTATTTACTATGATTCTGAAAAGATTCCCGATGACAATAACTGAAGTGTGCGCTTGCCTTGAGGCAACGTTGTTTTTTAATAGAAGATTGTAGGAGTGCCTTAGAGAAAATGTAACCCTTAGGAGGTATGCAACATAACAACCAAATGACAGTTAATATGAACCTGGGATAGATCCAAGGAAGAGACAGGTCCTTAATGCAGCATTAGGGAGAAATTAGCTACTCGGCCGGAAACACCGTTTAGCTGGCACCTTACCTTGGAAGCACCCAGATGCCATGGGGCGCCACAGGCTGTGCCTTTGCTGGGAGCCCCAAGGGGCTCGTTCTGCACCCCCTGCGCTAGTTTTGATGGGGCCGAGCACCTCAGCCCCGCTAGCTAGACTTCACTGGACTCCTGCCTCTGTGCGAGTACCTTGGTAGGGGGGTTTTAGCACTGCTACAAAACAACTCCATCCTTGTAGCGAGCTAGTCCTGCAGCAACAGCGGCATTCAGAATAGTTAAGGGACAGCCTAGCAGACCATTAATGATTAGCAGGTAGGACACCCTTGTAAGCAAAAGGAGCCGTTGTTCAAAGATCCCCCCGAGAGGCTGCCCGTCTCCCGGAAGGATATCCTAACCTGTATTTATCGCCTTACTAGTGAAGCTGTCCCACCGGAGCAAAGAATCTCTATTCATTAACTGAATTTCAGGAGCTGGCAGTAACATAAAAGGGATTTAACTTTACAAAAACCTTTTCCTGGTCTTCGCTCCAAGGTCTGTTATTAATTAAACTGTAATTAGATGAAACTCATATGTAATGTTTGGAGCAGGGCCTAACATACAAATAACACTACTGTCCGCTGATTTGGTTGTTTTCTGCTTTGGTGGTCTCTCTCCGGCCTAACAAATTTRGTGTTCCTTACAAACTAGCGGCACGGCCTCAACACCACCACCACCCCCTCGGCCCAGGCTGCCATCTAGCCAAAACAGGAGGAAAAACATACCTGGCAGCTTCAGAAAAGGACTGCYGCTCGCTGCCGGGGCGCCGCGAGGGCCGGCTGCTCCCCGAGGAGGGCCAGGCCGGGCGCCGAGGATGCCCGCCCGCGCGGCCATGCCGGCACTGACCAGGGCACAGTCCCGCAGCCGCTGACCGGGCACGGACTGGCGCTGCTCCCCRGGTCCCGCGAGGGCCCCAGACACGGCAAAACGATGAGCCAGGTCCAGGGTCCCTCCAGGACCTGGACCTCCCCTGCAGGGAGTCCTGCCAGGAGCAGCAGGAGACCGGGCTGGAAACGAGCTGTAACAGGCGTCTGAAGTCCATCCTGGAGGCAGGGCCGGAGACAGGGCGCCCACAGGGTAACTCAGGCTGACGGCCCCAGGGTGGGCTGAAATGGGGCCCGGGCCCGGGGAGGGTGGGAGGCCCCGGCGTGGGCAGGGACAGCGAGGGCTGGTGGTGCCCGCAGGGCCTGGACACCCACGCTTGGAAATACCGGGCAGGAACACGATGGCCTCATGTGGGGAGGGAAGAGAAGGGAACCTCCTCTGTCATTTTAGCCGTTGTCTTCTGGTTTTTGACCTGTGAAGAAATGTTTGTTTTCAAATTTGTATTCACAACCGCTCGGGTTACTAATTAGTGACATTAACGCCTCAGAGGTGACGCTCAGCACCTTCCCTTTCTGTCAGAGCTTTTCTGCTTCTTACAACGTGACTGAATAATGTTTTCAGTACAGGAAAGACATCACTTGATGACTAATGGATAAGACTTTCACTGTGAAAATTTGAAATAGGAAATGAAACAAAAAATTGGATTCCCAACTCTGTCTGAAAAACACTTACTGAATAAAGTACATAAATAGGATTTAGAAGAGTTCTAGTCACTCCCTAGTGAGTGCTCTAACCACAAGGCTACAGATTCATGCTCCCTTTCAGTCTGTGTCTCTGGGCTAATTAATCTTTAATTATGCTATGACAAATGTAAGAGCTATGGCAGAAGGGGGGGGGGGCAGCCACTGCAACCTTGTCTGGGGTTACGGGCTCTCCCAGGCTGTGCGAGATGGTGAGCAAGTGTCTACTTAGTTCTTTCCTGACAAGGGTTTTTTCTCCTGCTCTGGATGTTGCAAAGATGTTATTTCATGACTTCTCCTACAGCAGCCTATTTAGGTCATGGTCAATCCTGGAGATGCAGAGGTCTCTACCTCTGTTCTGGCTATAGATGCAGTAAAGGCAATCTAGTTGGGATGCTGGTGTCAAAAAGTCTTCCATTGAGAATGATCTTGCAGTATCTGCAAAAAATGTTTTTTTAATCCTATACTAGGGAGACAAAGGCAGATTTGCCTTACCTCTTCTTTAAGGAAATCAGTATATTCTGAACTGTCTGTAACAAGCATAGCTACCAAAACAATTAAAAAATTCACAACAATACACCAGTTAGGTAGGAAAAATGAAAGTACTGTCTTGGACCTGGGACAGAAGGGAGTCTGTTAAAAGCACAAAGCTCTTCAGAGTTTCAGGACAAGCCTGAGCGATGGGGAAGGGAAACGACAATCCCTTGCTGAGGGGGAGGGAAGCGTGAGCCCTTAGAAGATACAAACTGATGACAGACCACACGCATAAAAATATAAGCAAACTGCTGACTGTAGTAAATAGGCAGTTTTAAGTTCAGCTTAATAGTAGGTGAGCAGATTTTCATGCACATGAGGTGAATTTCTTGCTCCAGGAAAATAAACAATTGAATGAAATCTAGAACAACATTGAACTATAAGCAGTGAGAAAGCTTAGTGCAAAGACAAGAACAAAAGGACAAGAGTCTTCTTCTAGGGTATAACTTTCTCAGGTCACAATTTTTCTCACCATGAAGGGAGAATGGGAAAATGGTTGAACTGATGGAGGGCTGGGTATGTGCAGCAAGTGAACACGATCTGCACCCAGATAAGGGGGTGCAGACTTTACACGTGGGGAAAGGCATGCAAAGGAATACTGAGAGGCACACAAAAACCACTGGTTTCACAGAAGTGGTTTCCCTAGGCTTTACCATTGGTTTCATTACATGCTATCTGCAACATTAAGCATCTACTGCTTAAAGACATTTAAAGTGTTGTGCCAAACCACTGCTCAGTATCTGACCCACATATTTGCAAATCTTTTTTTCCTCCTACAGAAACAAAAAAGGCCTCAAAAGCTCCTGAAATTTTTCACAACATATCTATCATCATTTCTAAAACTCTGAAATCATCAACTAGAATTAGATAACTAAGTCTTCGCTTTGGTAATTATCAGTTTACAGGGATGTCCTTAGTAACATTTAGGCAGACATACCAATATTAACTGCTGCATTCAAATGTTTGAAACAATGAATTTTAATGTTCACAAGGAAGAACCAAGGTATCATTTCTAAGGCTGTCTCTTTATTTTGYGTTGATTTTTTTGATGGAATTTGGTTTAAAAAAAATCCCTTGCCAACATTCAGTATTCAGTATCCTCTCAGATTTCTAAGCATGCGAAACAGACCTAACAAAGTCACAATCCAACTTACCATAGTATGCATAAGAGAGATGCTTCAAAAAAATGTTTAGGTGATTTAATCATTACCAGAAATATGAGCAAAAGGACCACATAGAGCATGTTAAAATATTACACCTTTTGACCTAGGCATATGACCAATATTCACAATCTTATATGTATAGGTTCTTCTAGAAGAATGGCTCATTTCACCATGAGGCATTCTTAGATGCAGTCTTGCATATTTACAATGTCCATGCCTCTAGACTAAGCAAAATGCAGGGGCCTGACAAATATTGTTTGCTAACAGCTGAAAGCCTTTTTACTTTCAACCTTCTTCTGAAAACAGTTTAAAGTTTTTTTGTTTTTTTTTCTTCAGGGTCATACTAGTCCTTCATCCCCATGATACTTCTGATACTTCTTTGACATTCTCTCCACGCTTATGTGCAGTTTCTGTTTCTTTATTAGAGCTCATTGTGGGAGTAATTAATATTGAAATCTTAAAATTGCATGCAGATCTAGGAATAAAAGACCCCCCTAAACACACAGCTCATTTCTTATTTCAGCTTTTCACCTCTGTTTTGGACATAAACTCTCCCCATCTCCTTTTAAACTATATGTTCAATAAAGTACTCATTTTTTAACTATCTTGTACATCGTATCATAATTTCAACAGTTTTATGCAACACTCAGCAAAACAGTATTATGCAAGCCAGAGAAAAATAACACTTCAGAGGTTAATACTATCAGTAAAATTCAGTTATTAGGAATATTCATGTAATTACACTGTGACATTTGACTAAATGCATAATTTTTTCACAACCAGTCTCACCTGACTCCTGTTCCCTCCTGTCCTCTCCACCCAAAACCCACCAAATCTTCCATATCTAGCAAGGAGCAATGAAAGCTTTTGACATTAAAAGCTACACAGTAGGTTAGATATCTCCAGGGAATAGTCATCTCTCCTATTTTACAGGACAATGGTTCAAAACTAGATTGTCTCAGCAGTGAGTGAATGCTGTTACCTTCATAAAAGTATTCAGTGATCTATATAAAATGCATTATAAAGTCCTGTTACATTCTGAGCTTTTTACACCAAAACATTCTTCTACTCTATGTGGAGATAATTTCAGCCCTTTTAAAAACAACCAGAGTATTCAATTTTAGACATGTCCTAACTAAAAGACGATGCCTGGGCCTTGTGGGCACCCCCAGCCCTCCCTGTCCCTGCCCACCCCCAAGGCCTCCCCCACCCTGCCCAGGTCCTGCCAGCCCCTGTTTCAGCCCGGGGCCATCAGTCCCTGCCTGAGCTCTGCTGGAGACATGCCACAGTTGTGCCTGTCCTTGGCCATGGACCCCACTGACCCAGACCCCCCTCACTGTGGGCTGATGGCTCTCTATGGACTTCCTGGCTTGAGCTCAGACCTGCCTCATCACCGTGATTTTGCCCCTTGATCATGATTCTTAGCTGGACCTGGCCACCACCTCAGGGCCCCCTCGCTTGGGTGCTGGGTCCTGGCTGGTGAGGCCCTGCCCTGCTGGCTGCATTATCCCCTCGGCTCCCGGCTTTCCATCCCTGAGGGAGCAAATGGCCATTGGTGCTCCATAACAGAAGGAATAGATAGCTCAGACAAAGGAAAACCAGCATAGGCTGCTCACCTATTTTTGAAGTAAGAGACAGCTTTAAAATGGAATGATGGAGGTCCTAAATATGCAAGTGTCCAATGAGATAATCAAACAGTAGGAATCTAGAACTGGTTGAAGAATATGTACAAAAAAGTACAAGAAAGGCATTTACTGTTCCACAGGATTCTAGTTCAAATTCTTAACAGTGTTTGAAATAGTACCAGACACTGCAACCTTAGGAGTTTCTCTGCAGTCTCAAAGACAAACACAAAAAAAGGAAACTAATGTACAAAAGTATGTTTGCAGTGCATATTTAGCCCAGACATGGTACAAGGGCCTCAGCTCCTAGCTTGCTGGTGCAGTATCAGAAGACAGTCTGGCTGCAGAGATGACGGGGCAACTTGGTTGCTTGCCCCAAGAAACTGCTCCTCTTGTTCAGAGCCAGAATTCAAGAGATTCACAACCTGTGATGAGTATCGGGGATGTTTAAGCTCCCCCAAGACGGCTGGCTCTACTCCGAGACAGTTTCTAGCCATAACTGCAGAGGAAACTAGATGGCGTGCCAGGAGTAAGATATTCCACCAGCTCAGTAGACAGAACTCAGGTTCAGACATGCAGCAGCCTAACCAGAGAGCATAAATTTGCCCTATGAGAAGTGCAGCAGAAAATACAAAGAAGTAAAAACAGATCAATTTTCTTTTCTAATTTTCTGTTAATGATAACTATTTGTAACAAGAACTGGTGAGAATTCACAGAGAAGAATAGTTTGATTTTGAGAGGGACATTATCCTCTGTTGTCTTTAGAGTGGAAAGTTTTTTCCTAATATATATCAGTGATTTCTATTATACACTAGTTTAACCCACTAATTAATTATTGCAGACAGCTGTACTTTTTCCTCTTGTTAAGCTCTACTACTGTTCTTAACAGAGCTTACTGATTTGAAAAACAGAGATTGAGATTCTAAAATATATTTAGTGGAATATATACTATGATAGAAGTCAATTTACTTCCTAGCTAAGCAGCAACGACATACTTTCCAAAAATAAAATAGCCGCAACCACCCATATACCCTCTTTACTGTCACCGAATCCAGTATACTGGCAAGTCAATATGTCAGCATCAGCAGTAAAGTTGCCTGGGGATAAAAGGCAGAAGATATAAAAAGGAGGTTTTCTTTCCTGGAAAGTTGTGCTCCAAGGCTTATTCTATCTATGAAAAGAAACTTAATGACTTTGTTATGTCATACAAAAAGTTAATTTTGCATTGGAAGAGGGCTTTTTGTTTTTATTTTAAATTTTAACTTGATTTACCTATTCCCATGACTTGTTTTGGCAATGTCTACACTGCCTTCCAGATACAGACCCAACCTTGCACCCAAGTCCAAGCTCACCTATGTTGAGAAGTTCATGGACTACAGGCAAGATTCAGACCATTCCCAATAGCAAATCACACACTACCCTTTAGTATGATCCCAAACACGGTCCTACCTGCTGATCTGTGACTACTGAAAGTACAACAGCTGCCTTGCAAATACTATGAAGAACTTGATGCATGTTCTCTATAAGCCAGTTTCTTGAGACTCTAGTTCAAGATTTGACAGCGTTCTACAAACAGCATTTTCCCTCTAGGTCTACGCAGGAAGAAGAGTGATACAGAAAAAAAAGACTATGTAGACTTGGCATTAGAGGAACCATATTCACATTTCCTATCTCATCTTTTTTGATAAGAAATAAAACCGAGGATTGTAATTCTGCATTCAAATTACACTCATATGCACAAGAAAAAACATGACAAGAGCTATCACAGGTAACACCTAAAGAACAAGAAACAAATATGCAATTGATAAACATTATTCTCTAGCTTCTGCTTTAGGAGCAGAAAAGTAGCAAACACTACACAAACAAAGGCATTTTCTGGGTAAGAGACAAAACAGTGCTACTTGACAGCACTGCTGTTCTCAGTAGAAAACTTCTGGGAAAACCTTTGGTTAGTTCCCAGAGAAATCCAGTCCTTTTGTACAATATCTCCCTTTTGTACTGTGTTTCCTTTTAAAAAGCCCAGAGGTTTAATTTTTTGAACTACAGAGGATGTCTGTTTAGGGCTAAATGTGGACAGTCATACTGAGAATCAGATAAGCTGCATATTTGGCATACAGACAAAGAATTGGAAATGGTGAAGTTTCCGGCTCAGTTGATTTCAGGTTGTCATTCCAAGATCCTGTCTCTTTTAAAAAGTTCCCCTTTTGAAAAACTCCAAGTGGGTTTTCGGGGGTTGTTTTTTCTTAACAGTGTTATCCAATATATGTTTTAGGAGAAATGTAGAATTTAAAAATGTCCCCCTTCTTTCTGACAAAAGACTACCTCAATAAAGATTCATTTTTCAGCTTGCAAGGAGTGTGAAATGAAGTAATTGAAAGCTCATTGCTCAGCCTGTTAGTGAGATTAAATTAAGGGATTGTGGACCATATCATGTTCTCCATTTCAAGCCCATCTCCAGATGGGCTTTCCTTGGAAGGATCCAGTAATAACACATTTGAAGGTCTGCTCAAGAGTGCAAAGGTCTTCAAGCATGAATAAGTACACTAAAGGGAAAACTGTCAGAAAAGTAATACATGCACATGAATCAGGTTTTCTTCCCCATTAGGAGGGAAAGATGCGACGCATGGATTTTCAGTGGGCAAAATAACTTCTGCAGCACACAACAGCTGAAAAAATTACTGCATTGTAATGAGTCTTCTTAGGACTGGTATCTCTTTCACTGCTGAAGGACAGGAATGACAGAGAAACTGTAAAAATAGTGATGAATTGTGGTGCACTGATAAACTGTGATGCAATAGATGATTCAGGAAGTCTTTCCATACCCATACATGAGTCTATTTTTCCCTTATCTAGATTAAGTAAAATAGTGACTAAAAAAGCATATGAGAAGAGGATCATGCATTTTCCATTCTATTCAGAGATTCTAGGCAGTGACTTCTCTACCAATCTATTCCCCTATTTTGCTACTACTATGTTCAGTTAAGTTACTGCATGGAGGTGATGGTCTCTGTGTGAAGTACAAACTACTTCATGAGTACTTAAAAAAATGTAATACCTGCACTGCCCCTGGTATAATGCATTGTAATAGCTATGCACCATCATTCTCAAGGTTGTATTATCAAGAGAAGTAAAAGGTCTTAAAAAATTACTTAAAGTAATTTAGAATTAATAGGTTTTAGTTTAGCAACTTCACAAGAAGCCTTAAACAATTTTACAAAATATTCAGACATGTTGAAAAAAAGTAAGAAACTAGAACTGAAATTTTATTTCTGATTATGAGATCCCAGGACAGTTCAAATGTAGCAGTGCACACACCACTTTTACAGTACAACTAGACAGTCCACACTGGCTGTAAATTCAAAAGACCTGTAACCATCAAGCCCTAGAGATCAGCAAACAGTCAAAATCCCTTGCAGAAAACAAACTCGTGTTCAGCATTAATTTTTTCAGGCCATTTGTACTTAAAATCTAGCTTCCAACATAATGTCAATGTATAAAACCACTGGAAATTTTGCTTGCATGAAAGTGACCCTGTTCACACAGCCACCTGCACTCCTTGTTGCCCACCTTGCAATCTGTGACCTGTGGTAGAGGGGGCACCTCAAATTCTTCCCTAGCCAAGTCCAAACATGTTGTCTGTGCAAAGGTCAGGACTCTCTAAAGGAAAGAGAAATAACAAAATAAGTCAGCAGGGAATGCCGTTACTCCCTTGCATTTTCACAGAATCACAGAACCACAGAATCGCTGAGGTTGGAAGGGACCTCTGGAGATCATCTAGTCCAACCCTCCCTGCTCAAGCAGGGTCACCTAGAGCACAATGCACAGGATTGCATCCAGGCAGGTTTTGAATATCTCCAGAGAAGGAGACTCCACAACCTCTCTGGGCAACCTGTTCCAGTGCTCTGTCACCCTCACAGTGAAAAAGTTTTTCCTCATGTTAAGATGGAAGTGTCTGTGTTTCAGTTTGTGCCCGTTGCCTCGCGTCCTGTCACTGGGCACCACTGAAAAGAGTCTGGCTCCATCCTCTCGACAACCACCCTTCAGATACTTGTACACATTGATAAGATCTCCTCTCAGCCTTCTCTTCTCCAGGCTAAACAGGCCCAGCTCTCTCAGCCTTTCCTCATAAGAGAGATGCTCCAGTCCCCTAATCATCTTTGTAGCCCTTCGCTGGACTCGCTCCAGTAGTGCCACATCCCTCTTGTACTGGGGAGCCCAGAACTGGACGCAGTACTCCAGCTGTGGCCTCACCAGGGCTGAGTAGAGGGGGAGAATCACCTCCCTTGACCTGCCGGCAACACTCTTCCTGATGCAGCCCAGGATACCATTGGCCTTCTTGGCCACAAGGGCACATTGCTGCCTCATGCTTAACTTGGTGTCCACCAGCACTCCCTGGTCCTTCTCCGCAGAGCTGCTTTCCAGCAGGTCAACCCCCAACCTATACTGGTGCATAGGGTTATTCCTCCCTAGGTGCAGGACCCTGCACTTCCCTTTGTTGAACTTCATGAGGTTCCTCTCCGCCCACSTCTCCAGCCTGTCCAGGTCTCTCTGAATGGCAGCACAGCCCTCTGATGTATCCGCCACTCCTCCCAGTTTTGTATCATCGGCAAACTTGCAGAGGGTGCACTCTGTGCCTTCATCCAGGTCATTGATGAAGAAGTTGAACAAGACTGGACCCAGCACTGACCCCTGGGGGACACCGCTAGCTACAGGCCTCCAACTAGACTCTGCACTGCTGATCACAACCCTCTGAGCTCTGCCATTCAGCCAGTTCTCAATCCACCTCACTGTCCACTCATC
>NW_020448274.1:341626-349899 GCF_003343035.1 Apteryx rowi
GGCACCTCTCCTGTCCTCCATGACCTTTCAAAGATGATGGAGAGTGGCTTAGCAATGACATCTGCCAGCTCCCTCAGCACTCGTGGGTGCATCCCATCAGGTCCCATGGATTTGTGGGTGTCCAGTTTGCTTAAATGATCTCTAACCCGATCCTCCTCGAGCAAAGGAAAGTTTTCCTTTCTCCAGACTTTCTCTCTTGCCTCCAGGGTCTGGGGCTCCTGAGGGCTGGCCTGAGCAGTAAAGACTGAAGCAAAGAAGGCATTCAGTAACTCCGCCTTCTCTGCATCCTTCGTCACCAGGGCACCCACCCCATTCAGCAAAGGGCCCACATTTTCAGTGCACCCTGAGTAGCCTTTTCTACCTACCCAACCTCCACATTATCCCAGGGAATCAAAAGTAACTTGGCACAAGGAAGAACAAGCTAGGAAAGAATAGGGAAGTGTAACACTTTTCCTGGGTTACCTCTGATAAGTCACTTAGTGTCTCAGTGCAGTTAACATCACCCACAAGGCTGATGTGAGGACAAACACACTAAATGTTATAAGGCATGGGAATGGGGTCCATACAAATAGATTAAAATTTCCTCTGACAGGCTTTTTTCAAATAATAGAGGAAGTCAGTCAGAGGAATATAAGCTATCTAAATAGTCAGAAAGACCCAACATCCTCACAGTAAACCATTTTACATTATTCCCTGAAACCTTTATGTTCCAGCAATTATGCAATCTTTAGCAATGCGCCTTCTGGAGTCTTACTGATGTAAAATACAATTTATTACTTATTCTTTTTCCTTTGATTTATTTAAAACCAAACGAAATCAAAATTTTTTCTTTTAAAAAGCCGTCCTAGCATTACTAATTCTAACTTGCAGCTGAATTAATCAAAATACAATAATTACAGCAAAGTCTTACACTGTAAATTGAAATTCTAAAATACAGCTTACTGTTTGTTCCAGCAGCTCTCATAACCAAAAGAAGGTGAAACAAGCTAAAGAGGAAGCTGGAACAATGAAGAAGCAAAAAATGCCGTTTTTTCTGGCACTTGTGAGGTTTACAAAGCCTGAATCAAACTGGGTAAATTAACTAGGATAATTTGACATCAGTTATTGTTGAAACAACTTACATTGTCTTTATAGCTGACTAGATTTTTCACTACTGATATATATTACACATTCTTTGCTTCACAAGGAATCTTTCCTTTTTTAAATTAAATTTTTGTATGGGAAGGTAAAACTCAAATAGGATAAGTTATCTTTGCTGAATCCTTTCCCAGCTTACTGAGTACAGGCATATTTGGAAATATATTAACAACTGCAGAAACAGACCTAAAAGTAAAATCTACCTATTACCATTCTTTTTCACTTTGAAATTCACATACCACATACTCATCTATTTTGGGCTACTTTCACATAATTTTTTTTTTTTTTCCCCTGGGAGTACTGGTATCATTATAGAAGTTTTATATATACATATACATATATACATATATACATATATACATATACACACACACACACACACACACATATATATATATATATATATATAAAAAACCTGATAAATCCTGTGTGGAAATGCCTGCCAGGTCAAAACTGCTGCTAAAAAGTCACCTTCAGGACTTCATCTTTGAATCTTTCTGGTGTGACATAAGCTCAAGTGAAAAAGACATTTTAACTCCATTATTACCAGCATCAGATAAAATTTATGTAGTAACAGGACCAACGGATACTCAAGATGCATGATACCCCAGTAGCTCCTCTCTCACATATTCCATTGGACACATCTAGCAGGGCAGTTTACAGTGTAGGAGTTAAGAGTGTATATCACTTTAGGTGTCAGAAAAACTGTAGGATTATGATACATACTCAGATTGAAAAAGTCTAAAGGCAAAAATGGTTATTCCCAAATAAATATTCCACAAATTCTAGACATGCAAAATTTGACTCTTGATATTCCTTCTTATTTCAGACAAGTAAGCTTCTTTGAGTTTTGGTGGCTTTCCTTCCTTTGTCTAAACCCTATGTTTTCTGCATGCAGTTTCCTCTACTCTAAACAAAATATTTGCAGACTGAAAAACAATCATGTTCTGAAAGAAGCTCTCCTACATGCAAGGAACTAAAAATGTTTGCAGGCTGTTTTGGTTTAGAATGTTCTTTTCCTTCCTACCCAAAGAAAAATATCCAAGACTACCTCTCTCTGGATCAACATACTTTTTTATTGAAGTACCAAGGCATTCAATTCTGAGTATGAATCACTGCAGGGAGTATTTGAAACTTCTGTACCTGTTACATAAATATTATATTTGGGTGAATTAAAAGCTATGAGAATTATCATTGTGATAAAGAGAAAACTCAGTTTCAGGGTTTAACAAAAATAGCATGTTACAAGGAGCATGAATGTATCCTGTAGCTTGCATATTCCAGCATACATTTGTTTGTGCTGTCTCTGATGGCATGATTCTGCCAACATGTATGCAAATTCTTAAGTTTTAGGAGAGTGACTATACCCATTCACTCAGAGTGACTGCTACTAGGTACTCCTAATGCATATGGATCAAGGTCTCCACCTCTACGGTGATGAGGACAGGGACATACCTTATCTGCATTCTGGGAAGCTATGAAGCTATCAAACCACAGCACAGCTCCTCCTGCTTCAGCTCTTCAATTTTGTCTAAGAGGACTCTGCAGTGCTGAAGATTTTAATCAAAACTTTTTCAATCCTTTCCCCCACCCTCCATAAAGCTTCCACTTCTGGAGTCCTGTGATTTCAGAAGAAAAGAATCAGATCTCATTTAAGAGGGGAAAGAATTTTCCATACCATATGTTTATAAAGAGGAGCTGGAAAGTGTAATTTCACTACACACTAAACATCAAAAAGCAAAAAACTATTAAAAACTGTTTAGGAATTCAGGAATTTGGAATTACAAATAACAGAGTAGTTTTAGTTACATAGCTTACTGCACTTTTTGCTGAAGCCCTCGTCTCTTCTTCCTAAAAATAATACTTAAAAATTAAATGAAGAACAATGCTAAAAGCGATAGGATCCTATTAGCGGTAGATTTTCTAAAGTTTATTGAAGTTAACTAATAAATATATTGACTGATATTTAACTTAAATGACCTGATTTGATTAAGTTCCCTCCACCAGGAATATAATCAATAATGATTAGGCCAGTTTACTGGTTATTCGTCTTATGCTGTCTTTTAAGTCTAATTTTCAGTGTTACAGACATGTTAAAAAAAAAAAAAACAACGAACAGAGAAACTGAGTTTATATGAGCTAACCAAAAAAGCCACAGTAGAGAAGAACACAAAACAGGTCAGCACTGTCCCCACCCACACAGAAAGCAGGAAAAGCGTCGTCTCTGATGCCTTCTGAGCTTCTCTAACACACATACATTACTCCCCCAGAGCAGAAACCCCACACAGCCTAACTCAAGCAAAAGAAAAGGGGGCCTCAGCTTCACCAGACTCTTCAATGTTCCCACTTACTGCTCATAACAATAATTCAAAAAGTACAGCAGCACAGTGGAGGAGGCTATTCTGTATAGTTCATGGCATACAAGGCCTCTCATCATTTTTAGCTTTGCAACAAAACAGAAATTACTACTTTTAAGAGTCTGAAAGCTTGGAAAACGCAGAGGTCACGAAAAGGAAAGACTTATCAGAGGCAATTTGCTTGATATTAAAGCAGTAGCTGAAACTCTGTGTCTTAAGTAACATACTCAGAGTAATTGTTCTCAAACTGTATTAAGCTGTAAAGTTTGCTGCTTCAGATTAGAGGCTGGTTTACTTTTTCTACATGACTATAATGAAAGATATTACCTCTCTCAAAATCTGGTCTTGCTTGAGACATTTAGAATATTTTCTGCACATTTTGAAGCAACAGCTAGCAAAGCAAACCCTGTGATAGGGTGGCATGCGTTGGTATCACAATGAACTTTATTTTTACATTTAACTAACAGATTGTAGAAAAACCTTAAGATGTCTGCACATAAGGTTTCAATCTAACTTGCATTTTAAACAAAATAATAGTTTTTTATTTTATTTTCCATTGAAAATATCTTTTTTTTTTCAGGCTTCAGGGGAAGGGAAAAAAAGCTAAAAGAACTGTTAGCCAAAAATCATTCTTGGTTGACATTCTGGTTGGCAGTTTCTGACTAAAGTATGTTTGACAGGTGATCAAAGCCTTTTTGGAGCAGACTCATGCTACATGCAGACACACACTACATGCAGACTCACTGCAATCTGGCACAAAATCAAAACCCACACTATAATGATTGAGATAATCTTGTATAAATCAGTATCACCAGTGCCAATAATTGGTACTGGTGGCAACATAATAGATCCTAACATCAAATCTTTGTTTCAAACAACCTGTGCATCGCGTAGGTTAAAATTTTTTGAAATATGTTTCTAAAGCACTACAGCTCAAATTTTTGTTTCATTTACAGCTCAGCTCTTAGCCAGTGACATTAAACATTTGATAAATGGCAGAATTCCTAATAGAGGTTATAGACTTAATCTTGCAAATTGCCTTCTAGGAGGTGACAGGAGATACCGGTACTTACAGCCCTTCAGGAGTATGCAGAATTTGCAGGTTATGCAATTGCAGAGTATGCCGATTGCATAATGGGACCTGTAATTTCAAATCCAGTCAAGAGGTCAGTTTAGTTAATTCCCTCAGAGAGAGCAAGCACAAGATAAATGTCTGGCAAAGASAATAAAATGCAGCTTTGTAGCTTTGTATATTGCTTTGGCTTTTGGAAGCATGTATTCTACATTGTCTTCTGTTCTACTGCAACTTGACTGTTACATCAGAATGGCGACCCAGCTAGATGTCACATAATAACATCTACACTAGCGTATCTTTTTGATAGTGGTAGTGGTCCACAGGTTAGTAACACATATTCCCTGAAATCCTGGTCCTACTTGCAAGCCTTAGTCTCAATTAATTTTAAATTGTTTCTCCTATTGAACACTGTTTATTTTCATGCTTTCTCATTTCTTACTTTTTCATCTATAAACAAACGTTACCTCCTCTTTCTAAAACATATTTAGAGTCTAACAGGGTCTTGATGACTCAGCTTCAGAAACTGAAAGTAAGGGAGCACCATCCCTGAAACAGAACTGAACTGCCACCTCAAGAGGTTTTCAATCACTTCTGACTATTTCTTCCTTTCTCCTGTCTTCTTGCACATGTCCATCAGTTGCCTTTTCACACTTCAGTTGACTTTATAAAAGCATACCTTCAGCCAGGGAAAACTGCTGGATCAGGTATGTTCTTGGGTTAATTTACTTTTTTAGTTTTTAACAGAAAGAAATGAACACCAATGAATAAGCTTTGAACATGCGAAGGGCTGTTGGACAAAAGGTGCCATAAAAATACAAAGGATTATCATCTGGATTTTTCATCAGCCAATATTAACATGTCAAGACTATTTTCAGAGCTCTGTTTATTTTACTTCTGCCATGAAAACATGTAGAAAAGCCCTTCCCAAAGAATAAGCCAGCAATTTCCCCTTAATTAGAGGTTTTACTTAATATAGAAGTTTTCTCATAGTCAAGAGCACGGTTCAAGATACAAATCCCTGTTCCACTACAACTATCACATTTTCCAAGTTATTACCATGTGAGAATAAGGTTTCTTTCTGGAGGGAGAGCAAAGAATTAGCTAGGGAGAGAAGAAGAGAAGACTCTGAATGTTTATAGATGCAGCAGATTAGTCCTATTATTTAAAGTTTAAATAGATATATTTTTCCTGGAATTCCTAATTACTCACCAATCATTGTTTCCAAATATAAAGCAAATATGAGACTTGATTTATTTAAAATGTATCCTCAATATTCAGTTTCCTCATAGTTTGTTATTACTAACCTTACCATTTCTGAAATCTCTTACTACACCACTTTCAATAATCTAGCAAATCCCACAGTACTATTTCGGGAAGAATCTAGTGCTAGCATACTATTATAGCAAGACAAACTTTAGAGTAATGAATGTATGTCTGGTTGGTTCTTTGCTTGATCTGTTCCTTTAAATTCTACTTTTTGTTTGCCTCTTCCCCCTTCTGTTGCTTTGTGGCTTCTGTGACTTATATCATGAGTATCAGAAAATAACGGCTCATGGAGAAATAGTTTAATAATTGTTTTTTTTTCCCTGCCTGATCATCTCATAAGCATGGGATGTGCCATTAGCAGATGACAAGCCCTGAAGAAGCCCAGAGTTGAGAAGGAATCCTGCAAAGGTATTCAATACATCTTCAAATTGCTTTAATACTCTATCCAAAATGACTCAGCAGGAAAGGCAGAAGCCAGTCCTATACAGGACATAATGTAAAGTCAGTCAAAACAAGTGATCTCTGCCAGAACCTCTGCAGTTTCCACTAGATGGTAAAGTTCGAGTTAGGTCCCCAGTCAGACTGTCTCATCAGCTTCATTCCTGGCAGAGTTTAGCCATACACTTCTACTTCTACCTAACACTAATCTGTCCACGTGRCTTCCAGGTAGATAAAATCTGCCTCACTAAAAGATGCTGTACAGCCAACTACTAAATCAAGTAAACATAAGGATTTCTTTCTTACAGGGAATGGTGCTGCATGCCTGCCTGCTCCACCACCCTTCCAGAGCGAGCTATTTTGAACTACAAAGTAGTTTTTTCATACCTTGAGACAGCTGCCATCTCCCTCCACCCCTTTTTCTTCCTCTCAAAGAGATATGTCTCTTCAGGCCTAACAGATTCAGATAAACCAGCTTTCAAGCTCCAGCCAAGTTTTTTACATTAAAAGCCAAAGATCTTTTGCCATTTCTAAACAGCCTTACCTGAACTGGATTTTGTCTCTTAATTCCATCATTTTATGTGGTTGTAGCAGGCTGACAGATAAATAAAATGCTGTGGCTTCAATCTCTTAGAACAGATTGGTACTGTCTCTMTCTCAGACAAGTCCACAAAACTGTAGGTTGTAGCTTAATTATAAAAGTGGTGGATTTCCAGCTGCGTAGGTATCACTGTGCATTCATTATTTATACATGTATATGACTCCCTACTTTTTGTACATGAGATAAACAGGCTTACAGATGGAGCACAGGAGGCTTCAAGTATATGAAGGGTGTCCACTCTTTCAACGCTGGAGAAGACTCCACTCTGTATGTGATGTGTGTGGTGTCATACAGCCAACAGGAATCCTGAGTCTTCCTCTAGCACACAGGAGGGCTTAACGAACCAATTCTGTTCCCAGTCCTTTGCCATCAATTATATTTCTTGGGATGTTTTATAAAGGAAAATTTTAATCTGAAGGAGACTGTTCTGGTATTGGAGGACATGGATGGGAATGGACATGAACGGGGACATGAACGTGTATGATGCTGAAAAAATCAATATGCAGGGCACCTGACTTATTCCTGCTCTGCATAAACTCTTAGAGCTCTGCCAGCATGGGAGAACAAAGATGATTTAAAGGCTTAGTTGCAGTGACCTTTCTGCATTATTGATGCAAACCTTATGCACAAATCAACCCTTGCATCAGCTGAAGAAACTGTATCTCAACAAAAAGGAAGAAGCAAATTCTACCCTCTTCAGGAGACCCTCTGTCAGAGAACGCCACCTTGCCAGATTTTGTACTGCCAAATCCAAGTTCAGCTATTACAAGTATATATATATAGTTACTGTTACTATATATATGCATGAGTGAGTGTGTTTGTGTATATACACACACACACACAGACGTGGAAAAATTCTGAGTAATTRAGATGTGACTCTAAAGGCTCCATGCACTTGTTAAAGCCTTGAGAAATGTTTGTTAGAAACGGTGCTCCTCAGGCATTGCTGCCTATGCCAAGAGATTTAGAAAAGAGATCTGCAAAGCCTTAACTCTCATACCGTATAACCCAGCTGCCTTACAGCCACTGACCCTCAAAGCTTGGCTTTCCAGATCATCGGACAAAGGGCAGAAAAAGACTATGCTCTTCCCCAGATAAATTTCTCTAGGGAAACCCTATCAGAGTCAAACGTCTCAGAAGTTTGCTCAGAGACAGTTCTGCAGCAAGAGCCGTTGCTAGCCAAAACCACAAAACAAAACCCTCTACGCCCTTTGTGAGCTTCTGACTAGCCCCACCGAGGCTCTAATTTGAGATATATTGCAAGGGGCCGCACCAGATTAACCACTGGTGCCGCCTACTCCCTTCCTTCCCCCTCGTGAGGTTTGAGCAACGCTCGCACAGCAGCCGCGGGCACCCCCGCGCTGCCGGCCCCGCCACGCGCCCCCGCAGGCAGGGCGCC
>NW_020448274.1:350196-492523 GCF_003343035.1 Apteryx rowi
CACCATGCCTGCCTTCTCCGGGGAGCGCTTCGTGCGGCTGCTGCTGCTGCTCTCGCTGCGGCTCCCGGGCGGCAGCCCCGCAGGTAAAGCCTCTCGCGGAAGTGCCCCGCTGCCCCGGCCTGGGGGCGTTTGGCAGCGGCAGGGCCGGGCCGGGCCGGCGGGGGGAGAGGGCCAGGCCGGGCCAGGGAGGCACCGCCTGGGAAGSGCGGCTGAGCCAAGGTGCTCCCTGCCCGGAGCATCCCGCTGGGGCTTCGGGGGGGGGGGGGAGGTCTCCTCTCCCCCCGGGACACAACGGGCCTCACAATGAGACTGGCTGCCCACCCCGCTTATGCGAAGGAGCGGGGCTTTTCTTCAGCGCCCCGAGCCTCCCAGAGGGTGCACCGGTCTGTGAAACTCCCCGGCACCTCCTTGCCCTCCGCGCTGCTTTCTCCCCTGCTACCGAAACGCAGGTGCAGCACCTGCCTTGCTCTGTCTGCGTAAGCCTTGGGGGATCTCCTAGGCCGGCTGGAAAGTGGGAACTGCTCTCGTGTGCTGTGTCCGATGAAAGGTAACGTGCTTGGTAGCGTTGCCTCACAGCGCGTTCCAGCCGGCAGCCGATAATCTGGCTCCGACGCTGAGCTGCATCTAGTGATGCTGAAACCCTGTAATCTACGAGTTTATGCTTTCTGTCTCGCAAATGGGAAGCTTTCTCCTGTCACAGGTGTAGGACTTGGAGGTCAAGACTTAGTATTCAATTGTTGCTTTATCTTTATCAAACAATGTGTTATTAAGTCTTAAAAAAAATCCCCAACCCTGTAAATTCTAAACTACTAAATTAGTGAAGTAAAATATCAGTATGCTTAGCAGTTTTAAAGAATGCTTTTTGGAGGTTTTTATATTGCATTTTTAAATTTAACAGTTAAAATACTCATGAAGGAAACTGGACTCAAACATTCTGGGCTGTATTCGGCCTCTAATGCTTTTCCATAGTTCAAGAGCAGGCCAGCCACTTCTAAGGAGATGTGAAGTTACTTATAAAATTAGTGGATTTCCACTGTTAATCATGGTTTTTGATGTGTAGTAATGGAAGGAATATCAGGTTGCTGATATTTGCCATGCAAGATGCAAGTAATGGAGCATGTTTTGCTAAGACCAGAAGTTATGCCCACTATATGTACCTGACCATTAATGTTGTGAGCTTAATTAACCATCAGTGACTTGGCTCCATTTTCAGTGTGCAGTATGCAACTAAGCAGTTACGCATTTCTTGGTGCCTCTGTTCCTCTTCCTGAATACTGTTCCCTCCTTGATGATAATATAATTTCCCTAAAATTTATAGAAACTTTATATGAAAATGTGAAAAGGCAGAAAACTTGTTTTGCAGGTCTCAAGCTTGTTGAAACTACTATATATATTATTATATATGTAGTATGTATATATATTATTATATATGTAGTATGTGTGTGTGTGTGTATATGCATGTATATGAGAGAGAGAGAGCGAGAGGGATTTACTGAGAAGTCCGTTCTAACAGTTTCTTCCATCAATGGAAAAGTTTAGTTACTATAAATGGACTGATATTTGAGGGAACCTGTCAGTCGCATCATGACAAGCAAGCCATAATGATATTTATTTTTTTGATGATGGCTACTACTACTAAAAATTATACTCAACAGTCATGGAAGCAATTCTAAATTTCAGAGTGCTCTTTTGCAAAACCATTGGGGAAATTGTATCCCTTCCTGCCGTAAAATTCCTGTTTGGGGAGTAATTTCCCCGAATCTACCATCTTTCTAAAGTGATGGATATCATGTATAGTTTTGATCAGATATCAGTAACTGGGGTCACCTGTATTAGTACCCTTTATCTGTATAAAGTAAGGCTATAGGTTTTCATATTTTTATTAAACATTTTAATATTCATGTGAAATAAGTTCAATAAGTAGAAAGGCTCCCTGGTGTCTTAAACGTGGGGAAGAGTATTTTATTCTTCCATTAGTTAATAATTTACAAAAACTCGGTCAGGAACTAGCACAGGAACTAGCTGAACACCACATCAAAGGGAAGCTAACATTACCTTGGAGGGAGATGTACTAAAACTGCCTTCTAGTGAAGTCCAGAAACAAGATGTATTCCGGAGATGTGAGGATTCAAATTTAAGTGAACCTGCAAACCAGCATGTTTCTTCAAATGGAATTAATATTTGTGGTTAAATGCAACCTAAGGAAGTACCATGTGCAAAAGGACTGTGCCACTGATAGGTGAGTTAGATATCCAGCAGCTGGTCAGGCAGATACCAAAAGAGAAAAGGCTTCCTTGTTTTTATTTTGTGATAAATAGCTTGTGTAGTTTTGTGTTCTGTCAACTTTATCTTTTAAATCTTCATAATTGTTTGTTGAATTTTTCAAAACAATTAAATAACCAATCACTTTTATTCTACGTTGAGTTGAGGGTAACTTCAGGGTAAATACTAAATGTCAAGACATGTTCTTCAGAGCTTGTTACTTGATTTAGTTGCCTGGTTCAGTTTTCTGGCTTAGTTGCACTGTATACTGCCAGATTCCTTTAAGAAAAGCAAACCTACCACATCCAGTCTTCTAACATCTACCTCTGAAAACTCACGCAAGCAGAGGAAATGCCTCATTTCCTATAGACTTTACTTCATTGTTGGATTTTTCTGGTTTGTCCTGAAGGAAGGACTTTAATCAGGGTGTTTAGGGCTCCCTCATTTGGGTTCTCTGGTGCCTAATGAAAGCTCACACTGCAGCTGTTCCCGTAATAGGGGTACAATGAAGTTCTCCAGCCTGGCAGCCAGTTTCAGATGTTACTGAATGCTTTGTGCACTTGCAGAGAGTATAACTGATACTAAATTAATTGACATTAAATTAAACATTAATGATGTTAAATTAAACCAAGTTGTATCTCAGGCTTCTCCTATTCATCCACTTTTCTCCATTGCACTCTTGTGAAGATAATTAGGTGGGCTAGGCTGTTTGTAGGACTCTAAAGCGAGAGCAAAAAATTTAAAAGCCTGAAATTGCTTTGATGATAAGTATAGCAGATCCCCTCTTTCTCTCTAAAATATTGACTGTAGTAGGGAGCAGAAGAAAGGCAGAAAAATAAATTAATGACCACATGCTCTCATCTGCTCCTTTCTCTGTAAAGATCAGGGCAACAAGAACCCAGCAATCCACCACTTACAATTGATTTGCATTAGATTTAATCAATAGGATAAGGCATTCAGCCCTGAGCCAATAGTTTCTGAGAAGTTACTCTACTTTACTTACATCACTGTCTGGCTTGATGACACTGATCATCCAGTGGTGGTTTGTCTTGATCTTCTGTGCTGTTCAGCAGGATGCATGTGAGAGAACAAGACAGACATGCAGTGTTACTTCTATGCTAGGTAGGTTTACATATGGAGAGATATGAGCTAAGATATAGAAGCAACTCTGACTAGAAATGACATTACTCGACTGTTTTAAGTTGGTATGTGAATCAAGGAAGAAAGCCAAGATGACAACTCTATTATTATGCAGACCATGTTGCAGGTTATCTGGCTTACTTGCAGAGAGATAACAGAGCTGCTGTATAGCTTGGCACTGGCACCTTCTAAATTTATCATCCTAGAAGATTTTTAATTACTATGCAGGTGATGCATCTACTAAGCTGACACGAAGTCAGGTGATCCATGACAACCTTAGAATGTCTCAAGACACTGCACAGATGTAAAATTCATGGACCTTTCTTCAACCTTTTCCTTAATATCAGAAGTATAATAGCCTTCCCTGCTCTAATCACCTCTGTCAAGCAGAGAATAAGACCTACTGTCCTAACCAATTGCATCATAAGCTAGCAGATATTCAGGCCAAGCAAATTTCATAAGTTCTTTGCTCAAGGGGAAAAAAAGAAAACGGTGAAAAAAAATTTGATTACGGGACCAATGGACTAATTAATTGTGAGGAAACAAAGTGCCTGTTGTTAAGAACCACTAATGCTGTATTTTTTTTTTAATTAATTTTACTCCTTGACTATCTTATTTCACTCTTGATCCAAGTTGGTTGAAACATGATGGTCAGTTTGTGAGAGAGCCTATGGTGCAAGTGAGACATGAATCTGACATCATGTAGAGTACCTGCACCCTGGAGATACCAATGGGAGATTCTGTGGATCATCTAGGCGTACAGTACTGAAATGGGATAGCAGTATTGTTAGTGTTGTTCACTTGAAGGAATTGGCAGTGTGCTGACTACCTTCTGCTGAAAGCACATGGTTTCTCAGCATGTCTGAACATACTCAAAAAAACCCCATGGTGTAGCTTTTCACTTTTCATCCTATGCTTGCTACTATCTTGAATATTTAGCAGAGTTTACTGACCCCTTCCTGGTTTTAATTACAACTGCATATGTTTTAAAACTTTTTTTTTTTTTGGCTACACTTACAGCTTTGTAAATATTGGTCAAATCATTTAAAAGTTATTGATGTAAGATTGCTCTGCGTCTGAGGAACAGCACATCCCACTGCAAGTTCTATAGCAGTAGACTATATCCTGGAATATCTAAGCATATAGGGCTATAACGTTTATTCTGGGCTATTTTGCCACTCAAATGTAGGAAGGGAAAGGAAGCCAAAAGAATCTTCGTCTTCATAAATCAGGTAGGGACCATGAATTCTTAATGTAAGTGAGACACAGCAGCATACTCAAAAACTAAACAAATCCTGTCCCTTTTCCCCTACTGTCCTTTCTCCAATCAAGATCGTAAAGCAAAACCCTTGAGTCTTGGCTGGCTCTTACAAAAACTATTATAAGAACAAAATTAGATTTGTGATGATGGTAAGGAAGACGGAACCTGGAAATAGTGATTAGTATTGCGTGGTGAAATCCATGTTCCATGCCAGTGAGGCCTTTTGCTTTGTTCATCAGAGTGATAATGGAAGGTAAGGAGGTTGTTCGTTATGTCAAAAAACAGGATAGGCAGATTTCATGCTGTAATGGAGTCCTTACACTATTACCGAATCTGCCAGTCTATGTTTAAAAGTAATTAATTAGTTTGGATGTTAAGCTGTGATGGTCTAAGCCCACAGACAAAACAGGATTTGAGTACAGATAGCAAATCTTATTAGACTACTGAAATAACCTGAAGAAGAGCTTTGCCTAACGATAGGCTTACTACAGGAAAAGAGGGACTTGTCTTTTTATAGAGCAGTTCTGAACAAAGCAGCTCTCTTTCAGGTTATTACAGAGGTCAAATAAAAGATACTACCTCTGTTGTCAAATCTTCTGTTGCCTAAAATAAGCTAAACTGGCTGAAATTCAACTGATGAAAACAAATTCTTTAGTATTTTGGCTGTAYATACTTAGAATTTAAGAGAAAAAAATACGGGTAGTAGGCTGAGGTGAGGGGGTTCTGTTAAAACTCTTTTCATGAACTAGATATTTCTAACTTGGCTCCACTGAGAAGGAATAAAGTTTCTTTAAACACTTCTTTTTTTCTTTCTTTCTCTTTTTAGATCTACCCATGACAACAGAAGATGCCAGCCAAACTCAGGGGAACTTGACTCAAATGCCAACTAGATTTAATGAATCATCTACTGGTAATCATTTTACTTCAGTACACCTAAAGCTATAATATTTTTTCCAGTCCTTCTAAATGGAGGATGGATACATCCTAAGTATCATGTGGAGTTTACAATTTCATACTAATTAAATCTTTTGAATCTTCTTCAGAAGAAACAGAAGTAAACGTCTCATCTAGGCCTTTTAAAGCCTCTGCAACAGTTTGTGTCATAAGAATCTTCAGGCCTGTGGGAAAAAGCTATCCAACTGCCACTTGCGTGGTCCACTACTGCTATGCATACATGCCGTAATAGCAGGCAGTGATTCTAGAAACTGGACAATTCCCAAACTAGAACAGGAGGTTCTGTTCTAGCACTTATTACTGACAATTTTTTATGTGAAGAGTCCTTTTGCCTCTGTGTTAGTACAATGGGCAATAATGTCTTCACGTCACTGGGCCTTCTAGCTTCAGCTGTCTATTTCTTTTAAAAATTAGGGATGTGTCCCAACCTTCTGCTGTCCCTGCACTTTATTCACCATACGCCAGATAATTCTGRTTGTGATAGGGAGCAGGGAATAAGTTCCAGATAAGAGAAGAAATTGGTGATTGTTGATCCCACCTCTCTCTTCTCTGTAAAGATCAAAACTGCAGGAATTCAGCCATGCACTAAAGGTCATGCTGATTAATCCAAATCCAACATGGACTAAGTTATATATAAACATGTGGCAAGTTCTGACAAGTTACTCCAACCACAGTTCTGTCTTTGAAGATGATAATGCTACTTATCTTGTGTTTGTCTTGATCTTCTGAGCTTTTTAGCACAATGTGTATGAGAGAAACAGAGGGAGTGCAATAGCTAATAGATGCAATAACTACATATATGCACATACACACACATTATATGTATGCATGAGCTAAAATACACAAGGTATTTTGTATAATATGACCTCACCTAACTATTTTCATTTGGTATGTGAATCGAGGAAGAAAGTCAATATGAAAATCATATCGGTGTGCAAGCCCCTCTACAGGTTGTTTAGTTTCTTTGCAGATAGATAACAGAACTACCATACAACCTGGGCACTAGTGTCTTCTAAATTTATCGTCTTGGGGAATTTCAGTTACTAACCAGGTAAGGCAAGTACCAGGCTGACATAAACTCTGGTGATCCATGTGACAACCTTGTAATGCTCTTAAAGTGTTTGCACACACAGACAGAGGAGCAATTTCAGACCTTCTGCAGCCTTCACATTTAATGTTTTTAGAGGAAAATATTTGGGCCAGTTTTTCTTCATCAGACAGAGATCAAGGCTTGCTTGCACTCCTATCTAGAGAAACAGCATTTACTGTCTAGGACTGGGAGACAGTTTCATAATTTTGCTGCTTAAAAAAAAAAGCCATTTGGGATCAGTGGGTGGGACTGACAATAATGCTTTACTATCAGCAACTACCAAATGCACTAACCTGAAACTCTGTTCTTCCACATCATCCACCTTAATATACAGGTTTACTGTTACTTACACTGGTTGAAGCACAAGGCAAGGTATGAAAGCACAGATAGTACAAGCCAGGCATAATGATGATTGCCTGTGGCATAGCATACTTAGTGTCGTGAGCTGACATGCTGAGAAGGAAAAAACTTGCTTTACAGAACTGGCAAGCAGTTTGGGAGGCATGTGGCACCTCTGCTTAAGCTTGCTCAGAGATGCCTTTAATGTAACCCCCTAGCAAAGACCTCCTTTAGCACAACCAGATTCTGGCAACACCTGTACCTGGGAGGCACTTTTTTTTTTTTTTTTTTTTAAAGAACTTTGAGGTAAACTTCAGTATTTTATTCAAGAAAAGGGAAGAAGAAATATTCTGAGATTGTCTGGGCTTTCAGAGATACCGCTTCCACTGTGCAATGATCAACTCTCACCCAATGTTTAGAGAGGACTGACGCTGTAGCCCTGCTTTCCTCTGTTTTTCTTTCCTGCTTTGGGACCTTTCCACT
Organism: Apteryx rowi; assembly: GCF_003343035.1. Classification (NCBI taxonomy): domain Eukaryota; kingdom Metazoa; phylum Chordata; class Aves; order Apterygiformes; family Apterygidae; genus Apteryx; species Apteryx rowi. The sequence goes on from NW_020448274.1 coordinate 357,726, forward strand.
CCTTGGGCAGGAGTAAGCAGGATGCCATTTTCCTTCTGCAAAAACTGGAGTTATTTTCTCTGTCTTACTGCTTATATAATTTCTGAGATGTATTATAAAATAACTAACAAAATTATTTTGCAAGCACGTAAACCACATATGGTTGTGTGGTTTCTRTTTCTGTCTCATCATTTTAATTGAAAGAAAATTAAATTTGTTTTTAACATCTTTATTTTTCACCTTTCAGAACCCATGACAACTACACGAATTGTCAACCGGCAAACTCGGGAGAGCATTTCAGATCACTCACCAGTTGGACATGGTGTATCTACACCTGGTAAAAGCAAGCATACGTCATCTTAAACTTGAATTGTTAAATTTCAGTTTTTATTCATCATGTGGTTATGAGAGATTTATTTTAGTTGATATTACCACGTCATATAGTTTGATGAAATCAAGGTCATTTAAGTCCTGCTTAAAGCTGTAAAGAAAATAATCATGGAAACTGGAAAAACTGAAAATTGCTGTAATTGTACTGAATTGACCTTTCCTTTAAGTATAGTTTCTACTGTCTTCTCATAGGGATGTGCTTCAGTTTACTGATAACTTGTGTACAGATAGCACGATACTAGTGAAACAGCTATTTGTGTAGATTTGGGCAGGTGGTATTTTCTTAGCTGGCCTAAATGTGTTGTTAAAGCTGTAGTTTATTCATTTGCTTTCCTGCTCTATTTTTGAAATGCAGACAGCATGAGAGCAAGTCTAGTGGTAGGAACCAACTGTGTCTTATGCCTACTATTGCCTACCCGACAGCTGTATCAAGCTTTTTAGAGCTTTATAAAGGTAGTCTYTGAATAGTATGCTGTCCATAGTGCTACAGAAGTGGGATTTTGCTGGCCATCCTAGTCCTTTTAAATGTCATTTCCTTTCCTGGAAGGAAGTGAGTATCTTTCAGTCAGGCATACAATGGTGTTTAACAGTATTCTTTGTGTAGGGAAGGAAATTCCCTTCAGTATAGAAGGAGTTTTGTGGAGCAGTGAGAAATTCTGACCAGGTTCCAGTGTAGCCCGGGGCATTCAGTGGAGCTTCCTCTGGAGTAGATAATCTCCATCTAGCTTTCTGGCTGTGAAAACTTGTAGTGGTTTTGACAGTAACCATGGTCTGTCCTCTCATTTCTTCTCCTTGTTTTTTTTTTCTTTTATTTATTTATTTAATTTTCTGAGTCTTACATAAACATTGATTTAGTCCCATAGAGTTCTGGAGACCAACCAGTAGGCTTTAGGAAAAGCATGTGTATAGGTGACTCTTTGAATCAGTCTGTAAAATAGGTAGCTATTCCATTCTTACAGTATTTTTTTTACATTCATAATTACTTTATTATATCAAAAAGCCAGCAGCTATCTTCTTAAAATGGAGGAATTACTTTAACAGTGGCCACAAAACACTGCTACTTTTAAAATTCTGACCATTAATCCATAAGGTGTATGTAAAGAATATCCACAGAAATCAGCCTTTGGAAAGGTCTCTTCTTTCAAAAAAAAAAAAAAAAAAAAAAACCTGCAAAACCCAATAACAATACCATAGTGACACTCTGCTTCATGATTACCTCTATAGGATCATAATGTATGACTTCACTTCCCCCACAACCTTGTTAGGTCCAGATCTGACCACACAAGACTTTAAGCAGGCAATTGAAGAAAAGGCATCTAATTTCACTTACGTGGAGTATGAGATACTCCTATCTGGTAAGTATGCTATTTTATTTTCCAGTTAAATTGAATGCCTGTGATTGCACACAATCTTTCGTATGAGTTGCCAAGTAAGAAGTTATAACCAGCTTCCTGGACAACTAAAAGACTGATCTCACTGGGAAGTACTTAAAAATTGTGGAGGTCAGTTGGAAGTCCTGTGCAAAGTACTGGAATGATATTTTAAGGACATAATAGCACAGCATTTATACTGTATTTTCTTCTGGCAGAAATAGACACTACCTCATTATTTGTTTATTTCTTGTTCTGGTACAAGTATTCTTGGTACATGGTTCTCTGCTTATACAGATGCCACAGATATCAGCCTTTCTAATGGCTAGTCTCTTAACAACATAGGGGTTTCATTTTGCATTCTTTTAAAGTGCAGTTTTTTTAAAAAATAATGGATCTCAAATGGCACCCATTCTATTTTTAGCCACTTTTTAATCTGACTGTAAAAACTTGCACTATTGTGAAACTAATTCCATTTGCAAAATCACTTTGACCAGAAACAACCAAGGTGAGTTATGTTTGGCTCACTTATTGAGTTTAATAAATGGATCTAATAATTGAATTGCTGTGATTACAACTTTGCTTTGCTGTGAAAGACTGAGGTGTTGTACCTCTAAGCTTAACTACAGGTCAATGGATTCTATAATATTTCAGCTAGGACTTGGAGTCCAAGGTGTGCTATTCCATAAACTTCAAATGTCTCTACCAGACCCAAATAAAGCTTAAAACATTTTACATGAGTAGCTTGTGCTTTTTCACTTCAACCAGATTTTGATTTTGATTTTATTTTTTTTAGACATGAATTTCATTAGTAAGCCAGCAAGCTCCTTTCCTCTTGGAAAGCATTTCAGCTGTGAAAAACAGCCCAATTTTTTTACCCATCAAGGATATGCCTGGGGTTGAGGTGGGGCCCAGAATAATTTCTTATAGAGTATTCAGGTGGGCTAACCACAGTTGTATCCAGAAGGCATAAAAGGAAAGTCCAATTATGAAATAAAATGTTAGTGTCTGAGAGTACAAAGTAGGTTATTTTTGCTTTGTTTTGGTTTTTTTTCCATAAAAAGTTCATAGAGATCAGAGAGCATGACTGTTTGCTATTGAAACCTACTATCCATTTATGCACATATTGTATACTCAAGCTGGTTAAAAGACATAGAAGGGTCAGTTTTCCTAGTGTTTGGGAATCTTTTTCACATAAACATACCAATAGTATTACATATAGCAATAAGAAGGCAAAGGTGGTCTTATAAATAAATGGGTTTGAAGATTACGGTTTCAAGATGAGTACTTCACTGGCAACAAGGCAGTACCTATAAGTTCAAGGTATCAGGAAAATTTGCAACTGGCTGAAAACTAGATGCTTACAGATATTTACAAATCTAACTCTTTTTGATATTAGTGGGTTTTTTATTTCATATATATTTACTAATATGTATTTAATTCAATAACATCTACTCATTCCATTATTGCTAAATTTTGCTTTTTAATAGCAGTGCAATCAAAAAGGAGGTTTAGACAGTGAGCATAGTGRGAAGATATTGATTTTTCTGGTGAGAACTAAGTACTTAATATATTTTGGGTTGGGTTAAATGACACAGAAGCATAGGCCTGTCTTGCTTTCAGTGAAATGGATATCTGTGTTTCTATATTTGAGCCCATTAGCAAGTTCATCTATAGAACAAAGTGACTACATCTGTTCTGGTAATGCAYATGTTTCCTTCTTTCACTTAGACATGTTTTATAAACCTGTTGTGAAAGGCTGATGGTCTATCATTGTAGTTCTGCTAACATCAGAGAGTGTAAGAATCACAGATCATACCCACCTGTAATCAAGCACATCTCAAACACAATCTTTCAAACTTTTCTTTCCCTAAAATGAAGAAATATGATGTTTCTTTCATATAATCACTTTTTTTTTCTTGTTAGGTGTTTCTGGTACTTCTAAGGAAAAAAATATCACTTTGGACAATCCAGCTAAAGTTGAGCTCTCATGCAGACTGGCCAGTAAATATCCTCATTTGAATATTGTTCAAGTGGCTTGGAAGAGGGGAAATGAAACAATCAAGCACATCAATAAAACTGAAAATAGCTGGAGCATCCAGTAAGTAGCATTCTTGGCAGTTTGACTTGCAGGTTCTGGTGAATTATATCACATGTATATACACAGCCCAAAACTAATGATGTTGTGTAAATCAGAAAAGAGTACAAACCAAATGCATCTGATAAATTAATGGCCGTAATCAACATATTGAAACTGAAGGAAAAGAAAAAAGATTGCAGTTCAAAGATTCCAGAGCCTGGAGGAAGAGCGCCTGCTTTCTTCTAGTGCTGGAGAAACAAGCATTCTTCCAGACAGGAGTATAGAATAAGGACCTGGTTCTTCCAGGTTGTAATTCTGCTCAGTAGTTGAGGTAGTGATCTCGGTCTGCTGCGCTGCTAACTAACTCCCCCACTTTTCACCATTCTCCCCCCCCCCCCCAAGCTATGCCTTTCAGAAGACAGTCTGAAAGGCATCGCTGGTCAGTTTTTCTCTATAGTCAACAAAATGAAAAGAGAAGAAGGAAGCAGCTTTACAGAAAATAATATTTAAATTGTTGTAAAGCTTTTCTTAACTCTTCCTGTATTTCACCACTCTATGGAGACTCTAGGAATGTTGTAAAAAATCTTCTTCATTTATACATTTTCCTATTGGACTTTGAAAATCTATAAATGGGCTAATTTTAACCAGGTAGTCTCATGTTGATTTCTGTGTATCTTCAGTTTCTTAACCTCAGTAATGTCCATATAAAATTTCTGTGATGAAAAACATGATGAGAATATTCTAGCACTTTTCTGCTACTCCATAAGCACAACCACAACCTATGTAAATTCTCTTCAAAGTGCCTGTGAATTAGATGGAGTCCAGCATTTTCTCTGCTGTCAAACTATTAGATGACAATTCTTTAAAATTGTTCTGTGTTGAAGCTATATTAACCCATTGACTGACAGGCTTTAAAAAAGCACAAACTGTTTATATTTCCGGTCTGCTGTCATGCATACCTCATGTTATAAATTTCATCCAGTAAACCCATATCTAATTCAATAATTTTTTGTTCAATTGGATCATATTTCTTAAAAGACATCTAGTCTTCTCTGGGTACCTGTGAGCAATAAGGATGAAAATGGTGTTCACATTCCTTAGCAACCATGTGCTCTTCTTTCTTGTTTTCCTAAAAATGTCATGCTGTTTCTACATTGCASTAAACCTGAATCCTAGTGTTTCAACAATGTACGTTCTGTTCTCCACTGCTAATCTCTTCTGGCTTCTTTATAACTGCTACTGATGGCTAACTAACATTATAAGACAGCAAAGAAATATAAGCAAAAGAGCAAAATGGTGAAGCTTTTTTTTATTTTAGATTGACAGTCACAGATGAAAATGAACTGGGAAGTTACAGTTGTACTCTTAAAGGTGAAGAAGAATTCAAAGCTGTGTTCCATTTACAAGGCAAGTTCTGTTAAATTTTATTGTTTCACTTTACTGTTGAAATCTTGCATTAATAGGGTTTCTGGATAGTATGGAAGTTGCAATTTAGTTTGATAAGCAGTGACTAATGTAGTCAAGCTAAATGGGAATCTCTATCAAATGGCATTTCTATATGGAGAGAGGGAAGAAAAACTGCAGAAGAAAAACTCAAAAGCATTTTTAACAAAATTTGATAACAATCAAAGGAGCAGGGAAGCCTACATTTTTCTAAAGAAATAACTGATTTCCCCTTCCTCCCCATCCCTCCAGCAGGAGTGAATACTCATCACTTTCTGGGGGTGGAGGAGGGGGAACAGCCGACAACAAAAACCCTTTAATGGAGTCTCAGATCAGTTATTCAAAAAGCAGAGCCAATGACATGTAATTTCTGAAAATTTGGACTGAGAAGATTTGGTGTTATGAGAAGATCGGTGATGACTGGTAGAATGGAGGCAAATTTTTGGTGAAGAAATTTAGTTATTTCTGAATCAACAAATTATTGCTCAAGTCCATCTTTATATAGCACGTAAGAACATCCCTTATATACAGTTAGAATGTGCTTCACTGGGCAGTATGAGTGAAGAGCTGAGCACCTGAATCTTTCTTTTGTTTTGTGTTCCCTTCCCCCCCAGCCCCTTTATCCCCCACTAATTTCGCCATGGAGAGTAATAGGTGAAATCCAGTTGAATTAAAAAAAAAATTGGGAATGAAACAAATATGAGCTGTTGAGAACCTTCATTTTGCGCAGGAACTATTCCCCTTTGCTTTTCTCACCATCCAGTTTTTGCAAAAGACAAGGCAGGCATTTGATCTGTGAAAGCTCCGCACACTGAGCTGTACTGGGAAAGATTCTGCCTGAACACACTCTCCTAAGAACCATAGCTCTCACGTAACTACCTTAACCTCAGCTGAACTAACCAGCAGGGCTTTGTAATTCTCAGTGGAGCAAGCTGGCTTTGTTCAGCAGAGTATCTGGTCATATAACTTCAGGAAACTTTCTCTCATGTATGTTCAAGTCTTAGATAGCAATGCTGACATCTGCTTTCAAACCTTCAACTGGGGGAGACTGGCTTGCAATACTGAGGAAAGACAGAATTGTACTAATTTATTCAGACCTTTTCATCTCTAAAAATTATTATATAATTTTCTTGTCAACATGTGGGTAAGATTTAGCTGAATAGCTGTACGAGTCTGTATAGGTTTAAAAAAAATTCAAAGGAAACCTTATTCTTCTGAAAGCATAAAATAACTATTTTAGTAAGGGCAAGAATTAATCGATAGGGAAGTCGCCTTTTCTAGAACGCAGTACATAGGACTGGCTGATTTATTACTACAGGATGGGAGAATTGCTTCACAATGGTTGAATGCAGCCACGTCTGATGCCATACAAAGTAACAGCTTGACACTCTTCAAGATTAATGCAAGCGTGAAGGAAGTGGGAAAGAGAAAGCTTTGAGTTTTCCAGTCAATAATGCAGTGAGAATGATTCTCAGACTGATGACTAGCACATTGGTAAAGCTCTTCACTATACACAGTGGCTAAAATCATCACTRTTGTTAACTAACTCTGTTGCGAAGGTATATCAGCTAGACATTATTGGATGTGTGTCGCCTCTCTTGCTCCCCGCCCCCCACCCCGGCCATCCTGGCCTAGCACAACCCTGCAGATTTTAAGAGGAGTTAAACTTTTACTCATGCCTGCAGGAAGCCGTAGTATTGTGAGAGAAGTTTTTAGGGGAAACCTACAGAAAGGCCAATTTATTAAACTTGGAGAATTTTTTTGGTATTTAAAAATAGTTTGACATGTTACTATTATGGCTACTTTAAGAAAGAAGTAGAATAGATTCATTCTTGTTAGTCCTTTGTTCAGGGACCCTATTTAGGCAGCTCTCCGGCTACATGCGCTGTGGAACAACTCTGGTCTTTAAGCCAGCGTAGAGCTTTGACTGCTGTGAATGCTGGTGGGATCACCTGCCTCTTCATCTGTTCAAGTTTGTTTTTTGTTTGCAGCAGTAGTGTTTTGTCACCAAATTCTGGGTGATCGCCTTGCAAAATACCTGGGGCAAAGCATGTTACTTCCTTGCATGCATGTTACAGAGCCAGGTCCCAGAAGACCTGATGAAATATATTCATGTCCTTAATCATGGCTAATGTGTTCATTCAAATTGCTGGTGTGTCTAGAGCTCTGCTTTGCGCTGACCAGCATGGCCAAATCTTTTTGACTACTGTAGAAATCTGCTGTGCTGAATAGAAGGGGTTTTATATTTGTTTTCACTTGTTGTAATCTTTAATTTTTAACCTGCTTTTGTGTTTTGCCTCTTCTGTAAGTTGCAAAGGAGGTGGCGGCAGTTATTAATAAAGTTGTCCCTTGTATTGACAGCAGTGAAGATAGTCTGACATAACTTTTTAGTAGGAAACAATGTTCAATGATTAAATTGTAAATATACACAGAGAGAGAAAACTGGTAATGAGGCTGGATTGCTGCATGGTGCTAAAGTATAAATGACAACTAAGCTCTCTTGTGATGTTGATCTAGAGTTGAACAAGTACCAAGAAAAAAAATCATGAATATACATTGCATTATGTGAATTCACTTTAACCATATTTTCTGAGATTGCAAGCAGTGTTCTTATTAAAAAAATTGGTATCATATATATCCCAGGAATGGGCATTTGTAAGTTTGAACACTCTCAAGAAGTGAACTTTTTAAGACAGTAAGACTTGTGCTCAACCAGTCAGTGAGGGGAGGGAGCATGAACAATCTTAGTTTATATCAATCTGTTCCACCATAACTCTGCTGAAAGCAAATGTTTGGACTGTTTGGTATTGTGTGACTGATACAGTTTAAAAGATGCACCAGATCTGTACATACAAGATAGAGCAATGAAACTTAAGAGATAAATGGATAAAATAAATGGATCTGAGGAAAACATATGCTAGTAAGCATTCCAAGAATGAGGAAGAAATGGGGGGAGGGGAAATAGATCCCCTATCATGATATATTTGCTCAATTCTAACTATATTTATGGAATGCCTCAATATATTTAACAACATTTTATGGGTTTCGGCTCTTGGAAGGCTGTGGTGCATCTGCAGTTATAATAGCTGGGACAAGTAGCTCTAAAGTTAAAATCTTATGTGTTGTTTCTTGTGGCCAAAGTCTTCATTTGGCAAGATCAGACCAAAAGTAACTTTTTACTGACATACATCAAAACRTCATTGCTTCAACTAATAAAATATATGCAGCTACAAAACTCCTTCATTCTRCAATTTGCCTTAGTATTGAAAAAAAAAATACTCCGCACACGCAACTTGCTGATACCATTACTTGATAACATTACAGCTAGAATAACGTCTCTGATGTCTACTGTAGATGTCTACTGCAATAGAGTTGAAACATGTGGTTCACAGCTGTTGAGGAGGGCAAGGGGAAGGACTGCCACAGTCTGATTCTCACTTAGTTTTCAAGATTATTTGGCAACTTTTAAGATTATATGGCAACTGAAAACAGGATTTCTCTGGCCTTCTGCTTAAATTCTGTATAAAGAACATCAGCCTGAAATGACTCTTCATTAAATCATGTGTCCCAAATGACATAACTATCTATAAGTTATTCAAGGAAAAGAAGTGATTCAACTGCTATAAATACATATCAAATATATTTTATCTTTTTTTAATAGTGTAGTTAAAACCTGTAGCTCTTACATCCTGAATTTTTTCCTACTTGTTCTTAGTACCAAAAATTGAAGGAAAAGAAAAACCCATAATCAGTTATGATGGAGATTCAGTTGTAATGATATGTAAAAGTTCCAGTTATACTCCCATCACTTGGACCTGGTACCTGACCAATGGAAGCGAACAGGTAAGGTTTCCATCTGTTGGCCAAACAAAATAATATAGCAATTTCTATATAGCAATATAGCACAATTTCTATATAGCAATATAGCACATTTCCATCTGAATATGAGGAAAAACTTCTTTACTGTGAGGGTGACAGAACACTGGAACACGTTGCCCAGAGAGGTTGTGGAGTCTCCTTCTCTGGAGATATTCAAAACCGCCTGGACATGATCCTGTGCAACACGCTGTAGATGACCCTGCTTGAGTAGGGGGTTGGACTTAGATGATCTCCAGAGGTCTCCTTCAACCTCAACCATTCTGTGATTCTGTGAAAAACCAAGTACAAACACTTTGTAAAGTATAATGGCTTCTTGCTGTAGGTTCTACAAATTGCATTTCCATCAATATTAATGTAAATCTCTGAACATGGAAAAAAAATGTCATCTATGTCATTTAGAAGTATTGATTATCACAGAGGTGTAGTGTTTGGTGTGTTCTGGTTTGTATTTGGAAAGGGGAGTTGTTTCTCTTCTAAAGTTCCTTCCCAAAGAAAATTGTCCTTGGAGGTGGACTAAATGTGCTTCACAAATGCCACTTGTTCTTAATTCATTTTACATCTTTCTAGATGACAGAATTCTATATAAAATTACAAATGTTCATAATATAAATAATTTGATTAAACACTTTCTCATTGCATTAGTAAGACTTCCTAATTTATTTTTCTATTTTTAGATTGCTATTAATGATTCTTTGATGTCAGACAAATATGTAATTGATCGAGTACCTGCCAACACAACGCATCTCAAGATACTGAAGCTCACCAAGAAAGATGATGGTGCATACTGGTGTGAAGCTGTTTTTAAACTAGGAAAAAGTAAAGGAAAGCTGAAACTCAAAGTTCTCACCTTCATGGTGCCACTCAAACCGTTTCTAGTAATACTGGCTGAAGTTATTATTTTAGTAGCTATTGTTTTTCTTTATGAGGTGTATTCCAAAAAGAAAGAGAAGCACGCAGGTAGGCTTTTTTATTATTTTTAATGTAATATATTGAATTTAGTGCCTTATGGTTTTCCATTTAAAATTAAAGCCAGAAGTAAAACATGGCCCATACCACTTCATATATAAGTTCTGTGTAATAGTTACTTCTGTATTTTTTCTCCTATAAAATAATTCTGTTTCTAGAATATTGCATTATTTAGGCTTTTAAATCTGCTACAGGAGTCTTGAATTCAGCTATGAAGTGCTTTCAGTATGAAATAAGTCTCCCATAAAAGGTCTGATACAGTCCTGACTAATTTTTTTTGTAGAAGAAAAGAAGGCATTTGGAGGCTATACCTGTTTGGGGAATTCTTAAGAATGGAACCAAATGTTACTTGTCTTGATGGGAGGATTTTCTTATTATGAGGAGGAAAATGTAGGCATTGAAACAGAATGAACTAATCTTTGTTGCTGAAACAAAGGCACACATATGTGAGTCAACCAGGATATGTAGGATCAAACAAAAGTGAAACAAAATATGTACAAGAAAAAATCAGAGTTATAGAACTTGATCAAAATCAAGTTCTTGATAAACTTGCAGGTATTTCCAGCTGGATAGAGGAACATAATAATTTGAATAATAAATTTAATACAAAGAAACTAATAATACCAAACTAGGATTTTGTTTTGCTTCACTTATTTTATGCACATAATTATCATTCTTTTATTGAATTATTTAATGTGTATGTTAAACTAAGATCTTTATATAATCCTTTTTCTGTTATGCAGAAGATGAAAAAGAATTTGAACAAGCGGAGCAACTGTGAGTACTGAACTTACATTCTATATTTAAATATTTGCTCTTTTGCATACTGCAGTATACTGAACAAAGTTATACCTTATTGTTAACACAATTGATAAGGGTTACCTATGAATACCCAGTGAATAAACATAAGGATGGGAATAACCATCCTTAAGCCTTCGGAATTCCATAAGGTGCAGAATGCTGTTTTCTGCCTAGCACTTAATTTTGTTGTTTGGAGGTTGTTTTCGCTTTATTGTCAGAGCACCAAGTGACCTCGCTCTAAACTCATTCTAAAAGGCTGTAACTGTGAGGAAAATCATTTTCAGGTGGAAACTTTTCAGAAGAGGTTTTAAAAAATGTTTCACTTATGATTTGTCCATGTTAACCTACATCTATCTCTTGCTAATATGTGGTCAGAAACCTAATTTTTCAGATGTAGTTGCTGAAGCTTTGGGATCTGGCATCATTTCGCTGTGTTGGGCATAAATATAACCTCTTTGTGAAAGGTTTGCTAACCTTCTCTTTTTGATATAAACTGTACTTCCTTCCCCCCACCCCAAAAGCCCAGTCATTTCCTTTGGCCTCTGTTATCTTTTATTTCCTTTTAAGATGTAGTTCAGTAGTTCCTTTTCTCTTTAGGTGTATTCCAACTCACTCCGATTTTCTTTCCCTCCCTCAAGCCCTTCTTCCTTCCTATGCTGATCCTGCTTTGTCCCTCTGAGTGGTACCAATCATCTCCTTTTGAATTTCTTGCTGCAGTGACCTTCTCTGTTTCCCTGTGCTGTATTCACTTCCCTATTCTTGCATTTTTTCTTTTTTTTTCTTCTCTAAACAGCTTTAAAACTGTAATTCAGTTATACTACAAAGGGAGGATATGTCTTGGGAATATAGTATGGTATTATACTCTATAATGTTTGGGGATATGTCTTATGTTGAGAATTCAATAACTGCTCTTGTCACATAGCCCTGCTTCTTATAAACATACTGAAGCTGTATTATAGGATTGTTACACAGTATAGTGCACTAAAGTAATGATATGTTTTCATGCCTTATAAGATGTGGGATGCTTGTGATGCCATGGTTTTGATCAGTTGCTTGATCTTTATGGAATTCTACCTTGTTAGATAAATACCTATGAGAAGAATCTATTAAACCATGTACTTTTTGCCTGATTTCAATAACTGAAAGTTATTTCAACCACTGGCAACTTAGAACACAGATTGGTGTTCCAGAGGGAATGGCTCCAAAGGAACACTTCTGTATGTCAAGTGATGCCACATAATACAGTTGAGTTTGGTTGATGAGGTATAATTAAAATGTCACATCCAACAATGTCGTAGGTAGGAGGATGGTGATTTGAAAGTATATTGTGATAGCAAGAGAACTGTCATACAAACCTGGCTCAAGTCTTGATTGTGATCAATACCATGTTAGTGACTTGTCAGTACTTCAGAAGAAGTAATGATCTGAGATGACAGTTTCAGCCCATATTCTATGGACACTGAGCTGTATATTCTTTGTTGTATTTTATTCATCTGTGCATATACTTTATAAACAAATTTTAAACACTGAATGAAATAATACCATAGCAATATTCTAATGGGAATATTGTAACTGTTCTTATAACTTTTCCCAAAACTTTGGGGCCTTTTTTCTCTTTGGAGAGAAAAGGATCCTTTTTGTGTTGAGCCTTTGCTACTTGGTTGAAAGTTTTCTGTTGTTTTTGGGKTTTTTTTTAAGTCAGTATATTTATTTTTTTTTAATTCTCTTTTCTCTTACTTTTACATATCAAAAGAGAAAAATTCAAATACATTCTAGATGTGCTCTATGATTTGATTGGGGGACTGGAATGACTGTGCTGATCCTGCATTCTGAAAGATGTTTGGGAATTTAATCTCTTTCTTACAGTAAATCAGAAGAAAGCAATGGCGTGGAAAGCAGTAGCACTAGGCACAGGAAAGTATAAATCTCATCCTAAAAGAAGGTAAGTAAAGGATGAAACAGCCTGAAATTTTCTTTTCCCTTAAGTAGTCTAATAAAAGGACAATAAAAAAATCCATTATGCCATCCCGATCTGCTTTTTTATGTAGGAGCAACATGGTAGTAGAACTACTGTTTATATAAAACAGTATATAGTCATTCAGGACTTAATGGCAGTAAGACAGTAAGTCCAGTACCTTTTAATTGAATGCTATCATCATTATCACCACTGCAGTTTAATAGTTCGGTACATTCTACCCATTCTTAAAATAGGGCCCATATTAACCTAATTAATCATTTGGTTCCTAATCATGAAACATTTCTGTGAATGCTAATGTAGATGCTGAGATGCATAAGGATTGCTGATGTATCTGAAGTCCTGCTATCTCAAGCTGTAATTTTGGACGTTGAGTTAGGTTATGGAGGAAGTATGCAAGTACAATAGCAAGAGGAGAACCCAAAGTGGGGAATATGGCATTACCAGACATGTAAAACAAGGAATTAAAGGACTCTAGAAAAGAAGACAGAGCTTAATAGTTGAAGGGATTAGTGGCAGAAGAAAGGAGAAGACACTAACACTGTGGAAGCTATACAGTGAACTTCCCTGYTTCTCTACCCTCTTTGCAGTCTAATTACAGCCTCCTTCAACTTCTGCCAGCTGGAAATGCTTGTCAGAGSATGGTCTGTCAGTTGAGGACCAATCCTGCACTCTAGCCACTTCCCCTTGTCATTTCCTCTCTGCATCTGGCACCCCAATCTATCATGTGAAGGTGACAGATGTGAGTGACTCTGCATTCATGTCACTGCTGGTATTGTGCTTCCTCCTTCTCACAAGCCGTCCACTTGAAGGAAGATTGTTTCCATACTCTTTGTGTTTTAAAGACTGGGAGAGAATAGTGTCAGGTAAAGCTCATATGAAGAGAGTAACAAATCAGAAAACAATCAAGAATAATACTTTTCAAGAGTATGTTTTCTCCTATGTTTCTCACATGTTACTGTGTTTTCAGTTGGTTGCTGTGACAGACTAGCAAGGACTTATTCCATCTTGGATTCAAGCTCCCATTTTTATAAAGTCATTTTGGCACATGACTCTTACTGAATTACTAAGGATTCACCGAGTTGCAAATCCAGTTTCAGTAGGTACCTAAACACCTCACAAACTGGACCATTCAAAAATTTTGCCAAGTAYAAATGTGCAAATGGAATAAAGTTTAGTTTCAAACAAATAAGGGGAAAGATAAAGCAGAGAAATAATAGAATTCATGTCATAAATAATATGCTTGTTCTTCTTTAATTCAGGAGACTTAAGCCAACAGAAGTGGAACRCTGTGTAACCATTACAAAGCTACAGAAGATGTATGCAGCTATGCATTTTAAACATCCACTATGCATCTACATAAACTTCTCTGCGCTTACTTGTGAGAAATAAGATGCTTTTAAAACAGCTGTGAAACTACTCATTTTATACAGACAATATTGTATTCTGATATACTGCATTTAGACCTTCGTTGTCTGTAATATCGAAGTTTGGTCTTTACTACTAAAAGGCAATCTTTATGCAACCATGCTTCCAGTTATTTTATGACTGATCTGTTTGATTTTTGTGCCCTAAATTGGGACTAATTTTGCATTCACTGAATGGACAGGTAATGCAGAATGGGCCCATTATCTAAAAGTGAATATTGAAGACTTGTTATAAAGCTGGACTCATAAGATCAAAAAATTATTTCTACCAAAGAAAATGCCTTTTACTAGCAGATTAGGCAAATGTGACACACAGCTATTTTTTACCAAAGAATAGGTCAAAGGGAAATCTTTATCATGATTTAAATGAAAGATTGTTTCGCAGTTTGCTGTGAACAGTAAAATAAAACGTCTTTATTCCAACTTTTGCTTAGATTCATTTAAATCAGGAAGAACTATAGGTATATTCTGAATATTTAAGATATGAATTTCCTTAAAATGCCCTTCCATATGGTTCTGCTACTATACTGTAATTCTAAATAGCCTAAGCATTTAAACACTSTGCAGGTAAAACACTACAGCAATATTTCAGAATAGCTGAAAGAAAACAAGCAAAAAGGACACAATATCATATAGTAATATAACTGAATTAATTCCCRGCTCTTGCACAAATTACCCCAGAATCTGCGAGTGCCACAGATGAGCAGTTTTAGGATTGTAATTTGTACAGAAGACAGAACTTTTGGAAGTATGGCTGTATGGGTCATATGACTGCAACTTCTGGCTTAATACACGGCCAAACAGTCTTTGATCTAACTGGCGTTCCTACTTCCTGCAGCATAATCTACTGTTCTTTAACAAATTCCCATCCAAACACAGAAAAGGTCTTGATCAGCTAAAATTTTTAGCGTAATAGGATAAAGCAGCAGAGCATTAGCTCTGTCATATATACAATTGTAATGCTGCTGTTATGACTCACCATATTGCCATAGAAGAGCTAGTTGCTGTAATTTGAAATGTACCAATTAATTGCATTATATATTCAGCAAACAAAAAATGTACAGCTAATGGAAAACCAATTGATTACATTAGTAGCCTTTTTAAGAAAGGGAAAAGTATACTCCCCCAAAACATTCCTCCTCTCAGCAACAATGTAAGAAAAACCAGGCAGCATTTGCAAACTCCCTAGTCAAGAGAAAAGAAAAAACATCTCCTAAATTGCACAGCCTGAAGTGGCCATTTCTCTTTCAAGAGAAAAGTATACATAAAATAAAAGATAAAATAGAAAAAAACAGAAGAGGAATGGAATTAAATTTAATTTTCAGCTTCTGTGGGTTTGAAAATATCAGAAAGGCTATCATTGGATGTTTTGTTGGAAGTGGGGAAAAATCCAGTCTGATTTGTGCTTTTTTTTTGTTTGTTTTCAATTAACACTTTATTTTGTAGCTTTAATTTGTACAATTTTAAAGTCCAAATAAAAAGCAATGGGCAGTATGGAAGCATAAAATGATTGACTTTAAGGGCTGAACGCTGATAAAGATTTCCCTTACTAAGATACTGTTTATTGTATTTGGCCTTGGCGTTTCTATGCACTATACAACCAAAATGCATTTACAGGTTTTTTTATATGAATTTATATCATTGATATGACAGCATTTTCATTACAGCAAGTAAATCTTTGCACAGTTTAAAACACTTCTGTATATTGATTGTTTGAAACATATCATTCCAAGACTATCACTTTTTTGTAGAAAATGGATTTTTTTTGTTGGAAACCCACTGAAAAAAATGTAAGTTTACTTACAGATTTATAAATTAGATCCTGCATAAAACAGAGTTAATATATTTTTGCAGTAAAAAGGATGTATAGGTATAATATGAAAGGCATGCTATCTGAAAAAAAGCCTTTTATCAGAAATGGAAAAAACTTATTTCGACCTTCACTGAGCATTCCTGCCTGATCTGGAAATTGGGATATGAAGTCTTGGCCACCATAGGTGAGTTGCATGAATATAATATTTTGCCTTATCAAATAAGGGATGCACTAAAGGCAGGCAGGAAGCGGAGAACCTGGACTAAACATGTATTAGATGTATGATGTGTTCCTCCTATCATGACTGTATTAGAGATAGTTTCAGCAGCCAATCTGAAGAAATTAGCAAGTAGTTTCAGTCCTCATATCCTGTCTGCCTAGGCTCAAACCTTTTTGGGTTCCCCTACAGGGGGAATAATAACTATTAAATAATAACTATTAAATAATTGGCACAATTAACTGGCATAACTCCAAAGGAAAAAAAAAAGAGCATGTTTTAGTCCAGATACCAAGAAGAAAGCTCTAGAGATGTATAAATTCATATTTCATTAGAAATAATTATATATTTTATATATGTTCAAAATATTTCTATTGCAGTTGCTTTGTGTATGTTTTAGTATGCATAGATAGCCTTTAAACTAAAAGAGCAAAAACTTGACAATTTACAAAAATTCAAGGCAATGACTTTTCTTTCATCTGCTTCAAGCTAAGAGAATACCAAATGAGAGCCAAACCAATCCTTAAGATACTTTCCCTTCAAATACAGCACTTGATCTAAGTGCCAGGATCCACAAAATTAGTTTGAGTAGCAGCCTTCATTTGTAATGATTCTAACCGTTACACTTGTTTGACATATCCTGTCTTCCACGATCAAATCTTGCTTATTTGCAAGACGTGACATGTTATAGTCTACCATACCAGGAAAAACCACAATTATCTCTTGGAAGGAAAGACTCGTACTGAAATTCGCCATCAAGTCCTGAAGGGCCCTGTTCCCTACTGCTTTACACCAGTCACTAGAAATTCATCAGTTCTTCCTATGTCCAAAGTGGATGCAAGCAACTGTGAGACCAGATTCCTAATGAAGTGTGATAGATGTTAGAAGAGTTTCCAAATTCGGGAGTGCATACAGAACCATATAAATATTTCCTTAGGCTTGAGAAGTAAGAATTTGTCAATTTGGGGCCAGAGTAATTAATCAGTTAGCTTATAGGTCATTTGACACAAAATCTGGAGGAAGGGTAAAAAAGCCTGCAGTACTGAACTGATACTAAAATTGATGTCCATGTGCATTTATAATTATTTTCAGCCAAAGAAGGAGTTTTATATTCTGCCATTAAATTTGCCCTCAAAGCTTTCCAACCCTATTGACAGACGCATAATTAAAATGAGAGAAAAACTCCAATTGGTGTCTTCAGTGTAGGAAAAAATGTTTCAACTGGGTGTTCTCTAACTCATTCTGGTTTGGATCTACCATTGAGTGCCCAACATGTACAGACAGACCACGACTAGCCATAGCGCACTAATTCCTGTTGGGAGCCCCCAGCTGGAATAAAACAGGAAGGGCCAAGGACTGAGGGGAGAACCAGCTGGGAATAATTGTAGGAACATGAGAAGGACCTGCTGCTATTCCACTAGGCTCCTAGGGGACAGCAGGAGCTGAGAGGATTTACTGTTAAGGGTGTACAAGGAAGATGGACTGCAAATCAGTAGGAAATCAAGCTTTGTTCGTTCTGCTGTTTGTATTCTTCGTGTAGGAAGTTCTGTACAGTGGCTGAAAACGGGCTCCCATTGCTAAGGGCTGGCACAGGTGAAAACACAAACAAAGCCAGCTAATGCATTTTATAAGCAAATCAAAAGTTACAGCCTTGGAAACTTTTCTCCRCTAGTTTTAATTAGTTTTACAGACTTACTATTTTCTTATACCTTAACGTCCATATAAAAAATATATTAAACTATTCTTCATGAAAAAAGACAATCCAAGTTCCAACCTTTACAACTTTTTTTTCCCTAAAACTGATTTCTTTAAATTTATTGTTGCTAATTGATTGCGCTCATTTTTGTAGCTGAATTTTATAGGACTTCAAACTTGTACTGTTTGTTCTATCTTACCTAAAGTAATATTTTCTTCCACATAGAAACATTACCCTAATAAAGAAAAAAGAGGACAATCTTTTTGTTAAACAAAAGGTTGAAGAGAAAAACAAATCACATGAAATTTCTATCAACTGACTTACTCTCTGAATTATTCTCGAATTGACACTAAAAGTTATGCAACAGTGCCTTGAAGGAAGGAATTCATTTGCCATATTTTTAAGTTCAACTTTATCTTTTGCAATATGTTTGCTAAAGAGTTTCAGAGGAAACTTGACAGCAAAAGCTGTTTTTCTAGTGAAAAATTACTGAGCCTCATGCTTTTATCACACTTGCCTTATTTTACACTCTGATTTTATAGTCTGTGCTCATTCAGCTATGTTTTATGGTTCTGCTTGAGCAGTAAGATGTGTACTGAAAATGGAATATCTTCTCCTGTATGTTTACTGTATATGCAATAATAAGGAGAATAGTCATATAAGTAGTGGGAATTGGCAATATTGTACTTACAAATAATTCCAATAAATTTTATCACAAAGATTCCATAAAGTGAAAAGTGAATTTATGTCTCTCATTTTGGAGAAGTGAAATCAGACACTGACTCTCATTTCCTCTTTTCTTTGTCTGTGTAAATAACCTTTCACAAGGATCACCTGCAGATCTTACTCTAGTCCTAACCCCCTCATCTGCTTGAGCACCAAACTATTCACACACACAGATTTGTGTGCTTCTAGGTAAAATCAGCAAAGATAGTGATGTCTGAGTTATTCCTTTCTAAAAGCTCCTATTGCATCTGGCCTTAGTTCATCCCTTCTAATTGAGACATCTAAGCTAGGAATCTATTGCCTCTACATTGTCTATATGCCAGTGGAAAAAAATAGGTATCTTACAGTAGAGAATAACAACCTACATGGAGCCTAAAGTTATCCAGGGTGCATCTCAGGCTCTGAGACAGTGTTAATTTTTTTAAAACACAGAAGCCGTCAAAACATACTTAAAACAGCATTAGTCTTTCCACGAAATCTCTCCAGTGGGCTTTAAAATGGATATGTGTTATTAATCAAGGGTCTCAATTATAATTTTAAAGGAGACCTAAGGATATTTCATTAAGTTGCCTTCTACTATGCTCACAAACAGATGTACTTATCATATTTTCATAGTTCATATTGATGCTTTCTCTCACCAATGTTAAAATAATGCATCTCAGCCATTAAAATGCTCAGTGCTAAATGCTGATAGCCCTATTTGCCCACATAGTTCCACTGAGATGAAATAATTAAAATAAACTGCACAGCAGCAAGTGCATCTTCAGTCCCCCTTTTGTCAGTTGTTTTCATCTGTCTGAACATCTTATCCCCTAGCACAGGAGAGCAAGACAGGCAGACAGACATCGGGAAGGACCCAGAATACTATGGACAAATGCACCTCTAACATCAGGTCAATTGCCAGTTGGCCTTTGTACCAAAAGGAAAAGGGAGCTCAAACCTGACTAGATATTTTCTGCCTTTTTTGGTGGAAATGCTAATCAAATCAAAACTGAACCCTTCATCATAGAATAGTTTCTGAAAAGACTAGAACATTTACAAATAGAATATTCTAGTGGAGGGGGGATCTGTTTTTCAGCTCAGAACAACCTTTTGTTTGAAAACCTACAGTAGAGTGGGAAAAATGTAAATTAAAAAAGGCAGAACATTCTGATATTTTTTCTCATAGTTTTTAATAAAAAAAATCATTTTCACTGTGAGACAGCAAGAAAAGTTCATTGTCCTGCTTTAGCTGATATACAGACTGGTGATTACTGGGTATAGTAACTGTGTAGATAAGCTAGTGAGTGACTAAAGAACTGAGTAAAGACAATTCAGTTTCTGGAAATGACCACATGAAGTAAATACATGCACAGTGTGATAAAATTACTCTAGAACAGGTTAGGAGTGATAAATTCACTCTAGAATTAGGACTAGTGTGGTTTCCTGTATTTTCCAGCAATTGGAAAATATCTTGATGTACTAATGGTAGCCATGTCTGTTGTTTCTCTTGCAAAAATTTCATCTTCAAAGGTGATTTTGAATGCCAAAGAACCATGAAGTTTATGTAAATACTCAACTGTGTGACACACAGAATTTCTAATATGAAACCCTTACTGTAAATGACCTATGTGACAAGTATGTGGAATGAGATTACATCAAGACAATGGAGGGCTAACTTCAACCTACCCATTAAAGAAAATGGAAAAAYTCATCTGATTTTTACCAGTTATATACAATTTTTTTTACCAAGTTATATACAAATTATATACAATTTTCTAAATATCAGAGTCTTTTTTTTTATACTCTAAGTTATGTAAGGCAATACTATGTATATCATATCAGGCTCCTCAGATTGTGCTGATTACGACTGAAAACCTAGATTTTATTGTTTGATGTGGGTTTACAACTATGGAGGAAGTATAGTTAATTTCCATCTTATATTTTTAGAAGTATATTTTTATGTACTCAAGTGAAAGAGGAAATAAGGAGTATGATATTTGGAAGCTGAAAGAATTTGAAGTGAGGCATAATGGTTTGGCTGAACTGTTTTTTGACATGTATAATCATGGAAACTTTTCCTCAGATAGCTATGTAATAGTAAAATCTAACTGGGGTGGTTCAGCTGATATGGCCTATACTCTGACAGCTTTCGTCTTTGACATTTTTGCCTAGTCTAGTACTTCTGTATAAGAAATTCCAGGTGGCATAAATATAGCTAACTGCTACCAGTAAATAGTCACATCCTGAGCAGGTGTAGGATATGCAGCCAAAGTACTCAGAGAACATCTGAGAAAACAACTTACTGTTGCAGAATGAAAGAAAGAGTGAGGCTGTATTTGTAACACCAACTGCTTTTCTATTGCCTTTTTAAAAATCTGCAGTAGGAATTTAAAGGACAGTAAGTAGAAAAGACATACAGTAATAATGGAGGCAAAGTCTGGAGTTCTTCCAAAAGAGAAGAATAATAGGATTTGTATCTTTTACAGACGTTTTATTACTGTTGATCGTCATAGAGTCTTCTAAAGGTGCACATAGTTCTGAAAAGCATAAAGGAAATATATCTAACTGCCATGTAAAAAAGAGTTGACAGCTCAAACACATGCAATGAATTTGAAAATAAATCATTTCCATAGTGCAAATAAAATAGCAATAGCAACAGATTTTCCATATTCTTTAGCAACTTCAGTTTAATCCCTTTAATTCTACTGTTTCTGTGGATAAAGAGCTACTAATCACGGCTAACATTTTAAAATATGTTAGCCTTTAGATTACTTGATACATGGCACCTACACAATTGTCCTCTGCTCCCACTAAGATCATTCAAAGGAATGAGGCAATGCAGGTACTCTTTGAAATTTGGGGAGGGTTTTTCTTTTTCTTTTTTTCTCTTTCTCTTCTCTTTTTTTTCTCTTTTCTTTTCTTTTCTTTTCTTTTCTTTTCTTTTCTTTTCTTTTCTTTTCTTTTCTTTTCTTTTCTTTTCTTTTCTTTTCTTTTCTTTTTTATGGTGACAGGGTTTCCTTCAGGAGCTAATCTCAATTTGCCACATAGCTCAGCCATTACATGCAGGTGCACAGTCAGGGCTTTTTAGGGCTCAGGTGCTATGCTTCTGTTTACTATAGGACCATGCAAATCTCTCCCTCCATTAACTTTTATGACACAGAAGTGAAGGAAAGAAGTGGCAAGAAAGAATCAAGGAGATGCTTTGAAGAAAGGAATCCCGGGAGGTATATCCACTAACTCAGAAAAATAAACTGTACATAAAAGTTCTTCCTGGCCTCTTTCCATCCAAATATGTATATATGTTATTTATGAAGACTGATGCAATCTGACATGGTGTGCTTTAGGAGAAGTAAATAGAAACATTTCTGTCAAATCAGTTAACCTGGGGATATTAGCTTCCTGATCCATATTTATTACGTCAGACTAGACAGAATGAACTGCAAGTGTCTATAGTACCCTCAAATGCCATCATAATGAAATAAGAGGGTATAGTTGAATATAGTTCAGATGACTTTCACTTCTACTAAACCACAATTATTGACAGGGAAATGTATGAACTAATTAATATACTGAATTGCTTCCTATAACTTCCTTTGGATTTTCACATCTTTTGGAAGAGTTTTACGTTGCTTGGCTGTTGTCTGGTTTCAAAAGTAAATAACAAAGTGTATTCAGAGAAGGGAGAGCAAGCTTTCAGCAAACTAACATTTTAGAAAGAATGGCATCAGCTGCTATTTGAGCTTGTATTGATAATGGCATGCATTCTACCTAATGATGATACGTTTATTGTTCATTCAGCAGGATTATAGGCGATATGTCAAGTTATCTGTGGGCTACTTTAAGGCACTATACCTTACTGTACTGCATTTTACTATACATTTCTAAAAGGTATAGTAAAATAAAGCAAGGGAAAGATAAGGGTGAAATATAAAATGCTGTTTTAAATTTTAATAAAGCACAGAATTTTCTTTTGTGTCAGGGCAATTTTATTGAGAGTATGCAAGATAGTCAATATTTTTTCAAAGAAAAGAGAATGTTAATTCAGCAATATTACATGATATCTCTTAAAACATGAATGCAAAGCAGGATAAACATACTCAAAGAAGGACTGCTTTAAAATAAAGATATCAAACAGGACCACAATCTTTGCACCAGCAATGCGTTTATCAAACCACTAGTATCTAGAGAAACATGGCCCTAGTACATGGCCTTATCAGCTATGATAAGAGCTGGCATGTATACTAGCATTGGGTGGCTAGGGCAGAGCCTAAATGGTAGAGCTTGGCCCTTGTACAAAAGGAGCCCCTGTTTAGCAGCTACCAGAGCTCATTCTCCTGGTCTTTCTCGGCCAGCAGGTTTGGGAACTTTTGGAAGCTGAGCACTGGTGCAGCTGAATCATCTGCCACCTTAGGTAGCTTTAGTTTTGCTCGCTGTCCTAGACTTACAGCAGTATTCCAAGAAACTAAGCCAGGATACAAAGGTCAAGAGCAAATGTTGTGACAATGACAAAAGTATTGCTTAGCATGCAGGTGGTTGCATCTTGTGGGTTTAGTTTCTAAGGGGTTCAACACCAGGAAGAAGATACTAAAAAGAAGTGATCACAAAGCACGAATACTAATAGTAAAGTCTGCACACAAAGGAAAAGGTCACAGAAAATGGGAAGGAAGGGAAAGAGTTCTGGCTGTATAGAGAAGAAAAAGGAAAATTTGCAAACTATTAGCTGCTATGCTGTAATTGTCTCTGTGCAAAAATTTGACCACAGAAGACATACAACTTTGTTTTCTAGCCAAAGGAACAGACACCAAACTTAGTCAATGTGGCTAATAATTTTTCTGACATATCCTACAGTACAGTGACAATACATTAAGAGAAGCTATCTCAGCCTTTCCTAATTTCCTTTTCTAAGATGCTTGGTTTTAATATGTTGAGTAACAGGAAAACAAACAAAATAACGGTGGATGATTTGACCTTTCCTTTGAATCCAGAGATTTTACGTATGGTTTTGCAAGATCACAGATATCCTCTGTGAAGGCTGGATGTAGTGCCTTTGATCTTGTCCTTCTTAGTGATCCTTCTCCCAAAAAAACGTAAGTGGAAAGTATTCTCTGCAAGGAGACATAAACTATGCTGTGCCTGAACCCTGCTTCTGGACATTTTCTCAGCAGACAGGTATGCCAAGCAGGAGAGTATAACCTGCAGGAAGAAAGAGGAAAATGAATGCGAGCCCCTAGGACATCATAAGGGGACAGAGGAACAGAAGTGACAAGATGGTAAGCAGGAGAGGCTGTGAGAACAGGCATGGGCAAAAATATATGCCGAAGAAATGGAAGGTGTTCAATAAGTGTCTAGAGAGATGAATGGCAAAAGCAGTCCTTGGTGGTGAATTCAAACATGCTTCTCTTAGAAAGGTTTTCTCTCCTGATCCCAGATAAGCTCAGTATGAAATGCAAGAATGAATAAACCAGATAAGACATCTGGTCAATGCACCTGTTTCTGAGAGAAGTATAGGAGAGATATGGGAAAATCTGTCCTTCAGGTCAGAGTCTACCCTGATCATTATTAACTAAAGTTTGGAAAGCATCTGGAAAGAAATTTTCCGGGTTATAGACACAGCTAGGCAAACCTAAATTTGTTTTATGTTAAGAATGATTGAAGAATTATTCTGAAGCAAAGCAAACATGTTAACAACTACATTGTTAGCTGTAGTTATCTATACATTAGTCATTCTCTTTGTTTGTAACTCAGTTGCTGGGGTTAAACTAAATAAACCTATAAGCTCGGCTTTGCAAGTTTCATATAGTAAAGAGTCCAAGGCATACAGCGCATACATGGGAGAGCTGAGAGGGCATGGAGCAAAACAGGGTCATTCTGAGTGAACGGCTAACTCTGAGTATGAGCTGACGATGCTGGTCTCCACTGCCGCTCCTAGCTCTATTCTGTCACCATCAGGTAATTGTACTGCCAGCAGTTTTTGGACAGCCCAGTCCTGCTGCTAGTCAGGTGGTGTCATCCCAAAAGGAAAGCTGCGTGCAGCTCGAGGACCAGATATTGACTACCTATTTCTTTAATTCTTTTCATCACTCTGTACTAGCCACATAGAAGTGAACAGCCAAAACAAGATATCCACAGCAATGATTTGTTTCTAAAAGGGAAACTGAGTAGAATGACAATTGCTAAAAAGAAATAAGAAGCAGCAACCTTAATAATAAGATGCTTGCAGGCAGCCCAGAGATTGTTCAAAAATGCTGTAACAAAAGCAAAAAACAACTTGTGCTACTATCAAAGAAATTTAAGAAAATGGACAGGCCAGTGYGATTAAAGAGCAAAACAAAGATGGGATCATCCTGCAGGAAAAAGCTCATTATTCAAAAAGTGAAAGGTAATAACCAAACATGGAAAGCACCTGTGACAGGTAAATTACCAGATAAAACAGTGATAATTCTTTTGAAAGGGCTCCAGGATTCTTCCTGGAATTGGTAGATACTTCAATAAAGAATAAAATCAACAGACATAAGTGTATATGATACAATGACAAAGAATCAACAGGAGGAGGAGTACCACCTCACAAATCTATTAGAGTTATTTGAAGGAGTCAACAAACAGTGGAAAGAGTGAAATGGTGTACTTAAGACTTTCACAGAACTTTTGACAAGGTCAAATACCCCCCAACCCCCCAAAAAACTAAGGAAATGGTCCTATTATAGACAAATAGTTGCTATAGCAAGAAATAAAGATCAGGAAAAATAGTCAGCTTTCAGAGTGTAAAAAAGGATCAATGCTAAGATCTATGTTGTTCAACATATAAATGAAAAAGGGTGCATAGTGAGATGAGAAAGTTTGTATCTGAAAATGAGCTCTCAGAATTGTAGAAGAATAACATTTTAAACAAGTTTAAGTGGCAGATGACAAAAGTTGATAAAGGCAAAATTATAGCTGGTTTATGTACATATTGTTAGGTTGTRATTTTCCCATATTATGTAATTAAACTGAGAACTAATTGTTGCAGCATATTGTGACAAAGTTTAGACAAGTTTAAAAAGCAATTATGTAAATTCACTAAGGAAAACACTACCAATATCATCAAATATCTATTAGAGCCTTTTTCTCAAAGAAAGTCTAATCCAAGGATGATTCAAACCATGGTGGGTATCCCTGGAGCATTTCAGTGTGTGTCTGCCGTGTTCTCATGCCTTTCCCTGGTGATCTGTTAAGGGCTACTATCAGATACAAGCTGGATTTTTGGTTATTCTTTTATTCTTATGGGTTATGGTAATAATTATAGTACAACCTCATAATAATAATGTGTTTGTATCAAGATGATGTCATCAAAAAGGACTGAAAGACTTTGCTCTTGGGAACAATTGTAGCACTCAGAAGGAAGGGTCCAACTGGGAGATGGGTCTCTGGTCCATCTTGTGATGTAGTTATTTCTTTAGTATTATCCTATTGGTCAGTCTGCACAGAAAAGAGCTAAATTATTATCTATATGTGTGGGAGGGAATTAAGCAAAAAACTTCTCATAATTTTGTGCTCCACAGATGGGAAATTCAAGATTATAATATCCTTCAATAAAATTATCCATAAAAATAAATTACCTCGTGTTGAACATTGCTAGAAGATATATCTTGTAAGTGAATTTTTCTATCTGATTATAATTATGCCACAAACATGGCAATTGAGACAATGATACAGCACACATTTAGTAATGCTTACTAGATCTTGGACATCAAAAGATAAATGCAGGCATGTGCGGGGTGGTGTAACTCTCTTGACCTCAGTTGTCATTCCAATGATTTCACCTAGCTAATGTGCCCTGTATTTAAACATGCTTTCATTCAGGGAAAATATTTTATTGCTGTTGTTCTGATTAAATTGGAGAACTATTTCTACAAAAGGGAAAAGACACAAAAAGTCACTTGCAAAGAGCATCAGGTCTTCTTCTTCTCATTGCTATTCATATAGAGTAATAAGTGACTCCCAACCTCTGAAAAGGAAATTCAGAAAGCACAATCCTGAATGCTGCAAAACTGTGCATGGCAAATTGTGCATTCCCAAAGAAAAGGGAAAGAGCATGCTCTAAACTCTGAGCTAGCTGACAAGTTATTTTGATGAGGTGAAGCCAGTCAGGAAACATGATACGGCACTTGATGTGAAGTTTCTCAGGAAACTTTGACAATTAAACAAAAAGAGTACCATTGAAGGAAATTCTACACTCCATTTATCAACAAGAGTTGATAACCCAGGTCAAAACACTGCTTGCTTGTTCCACCTTCACTAATGATGGTGAAGAAAAAGCTCATGAGACTTCACTTGTGTATGTCCACTTATGTCATAGACTCTCTAGGAAGCCTGTGAAAAAGGTAACCACATTCAGAAGCCACATCCACCTCTCCTGTATCCCTGAAACCAGAATCTTGACTTTTACAAAATAGTCCATAATACAGAGAGAAAACTGCAGCAGCAGAGCTAGACCATATGACAGCCAAGGATACCAAACATTTTCATTATCAAACTCAGCAATGTCTCTCAAAACCTACCCACTGTTTTCTAGGCTCATATTATTGTGGTATTATCTTTGTATATCATTCAATTATTAAGGTCCCAATTTCTGACTGAAGCCATCCAGTACCACAGGATTATAAAGATTTACTTATTCAAATCATCACTGTGTGGAAGGAATTACAGAAAGGCAGTCCAAAGACAAACATGCCGCCTGAGATGAGATGTGGTGCAGCAATTTTGCTGCATTTTGTTGTTGCTGATTGTTGCTGAGAAGAATACCACAGAAAAGATTTCTGGAAGAAGTCAATATTAACATAGCATTTGAAAGAAATCCTATAAACAGAAGTGAGATTTCCACAGTGTTGGTGAATAATTGAAGACCCCTGAGGGGAAACATATATAAGCACCTTGGTGAAATTAAGGGTGATGGCAAAGAAACAACTGACTTAATTAAGAGCATGATCAAGACTTGGTATTTTGTCATCAACACACTTCTAAAACTATTGGCTTTATTTTTCTTTTGAGGAGATTTTTTTTTCTCACTCTTATCACTGACATCTGCAGCTACCCTGCTTGTGAAAAATAGAGGTGCCAGTCTATTTAATTTTCCTTGTTTCTGGTGTCACACCTTAAGGTCAAATGCTCTAAAGAGAATCACCAATCTGCTTGAGTTACTAAATGTCAGGCCACCTTTAAGAGAGAAATTTTTTTTGTTACAGCTGCTCATAAAGTTTCAGTTGACCTAAAGGTACAGAACTGACACACCAGCTGAGTCAACCAACAAAAAAACCTGCTATTCAATTCCCTCTGCTCTCACCACCAATGCTATTCATCAGTTACTGACAGGTAACACTTCAATCAAGAAAATTTTATGGTGACTTTCTAAGACTTCCAGCAAATTCAGTAGGTTGAGAGAATAAAATAAAGGTTATCTGAACTAAATTATCCTGGAGCATTTCAGACACTCAGCACCCTAAACTGTCCATCAATTTTCAGACATTGAAAGAAACTGTGTTGCAATTTGCCATCTGTGTCGTAATATATGAAGCCCTACTTTGCATGATAAGCTTAGTCTTTGTGTCATGCTGAGTACTTATTTGCATGCCATATAACATTAGGGCAAGGTAATGAAGATACTATTAACATACATCACTACAGATGTATTTTTCTCTCTGTTCCTTTAGGTAACGAATATTCATTAAACATTTTATTGAAAACAAAAATGTTTGGAAAATAGTGTTTTTCACTTCTCAAGAGTTATTTACTGCAGCCCAACTCTAAAACAAAAAATGTGGCTAAATAAAATATTAGCAGTAGAGTATGAAGATTTCCAGCCACAGGATGTTCTATGATGCCAGTGAAAAGCAATTAGATGTCAAGAACAAAATTTATTTATTAAAAAAAAAAAAAAGAGATGGCAGCAGATATAATAATGACTTGCTCCATTCTTTGCTCTGAAATCTCTCCCTTGCACTCCCAATGACACTACAGCTAGTGTTTCGAGCTGTGCAAATCTTCTCTTTGGCCAGAAGGTGTCACCTTCCTACTATTGTTTGCAACCCTTCAATTTAAAGATGAGCTGCTACTGTTCTGATAAACATAGCAGTGTTTTGAGCCCAATGACTCATGAGGAAACTGTCTCTCCAAAAGCCAATACCAGATTATCCCTAAACAAAAGAACTGCAGACATCTGCACGTGATGCACAGTCATGCCTCCAACCAGTAAAGATGAACTGACATTCACAGCTGAAGTGACATGCAACTTATTAGAAAAAACACATCACTTCTGGCAGCTCCCAGATGATTTCCAGTACAATAAATTTCACTGGAGCACGATGCTGTTTCCCTGGGACTTTGGTGAGTGGGTTTTTGAGATCATGATGGGCATCAAATGCTCCCATTTGCTTCACTCTTGATATGCTTCAGCCTTTGCCTTTCCAAATCCCCCTTGTTGATGTTTCCTCGTTTAAATTAAACAGGAGAGAATATATTGGAGCTACATGAGGAAAAAAAAAAAGGTGTTCTCAGCTTGGAGAGCAAAGGTAGAAATAGATAAAACTTGGCCAGCTTTTCAGTACCTACAGACCAATCACACCCTTTCCATCCTCCCTTCAACGCAGGGTTTCAAAGGACCGTTTTATATTCAGAACAAACTAGCTAGATCCTGGACTATGTCTAGTGGGCTAAAACAGAACTTCTCTAATTCTTAAATACTTCAGCAGTGATATATTTAGTGGTGCATTTCCAGGGTAGCAAAGCCAAATATCTCTCAGATGGCCTTCAGCAGCTTCTGAAGCTCATATAACCTCTAGGGGGCAACAGCCATAGAAACAACAGGAAACTGAAAATTATTGTAGGATCATTTAATGATTATTACTATATTAAGGAGCTCATCATTGTAGGTTCTGGTGCTTTTAAGAGATGTTGTCCCTTTCTGATATGAAAATTATGTAACACCCCCAAACTTCTATTCCCATTCTGGGTACTTAGTTTTCTTTCTACAAGCATCCGGAGACTGCTAATGACTTTGCATATATATATGCACATCATATTGGATAGGACTCCTTCTTTCCATAGAAAGAATTGTTACTTAATTTCCTGAATCATTTTATGTTGTAAATTGTAAGAGATATTATTGCTGTTTACAGATAACAGATCATAGGGAAGTGTGTGACTAAAGTCTCAGATCTTTTTCTCTCTTTCCTCCCTTTACATGCTCTCTTTTAGCAATCTAAATGGACAAAACAGACAAAGGGTAAGAGAAAAAAGTATTGTCGCTCTCATTTAACAAAGAAATCTCTCCCTTATGATTAATATTGCTGGACAGTGGAAAATTAAGAAAGCAAATTAAAATGCATATGAAATCTGTGTTTTAATAAGAAATACATATTGTTAGAATGTGAATATCATAGGACCATACTTCATTCTCAGGTACAGAATATATTCATATTTTACTTCTGATTCCAATAAAAACTGGTTTTGCTCCTCTGAAGTCTTACCTAGCCAAGTATGTTGTTTACAGAGTATACTTAGTTGCCTCGTGTTGGCCTCCCAAATATAATCATACATTACTGCCTTTTTATCATATGTCTACATTGGGATTTTATTTTTCACTGGTGGTTAGTCCAGGAGGAGGTTAATGAGGAATATAGTGTTCACAGAATGTGACCTTGCAAAGCTGTTTTATCCCCAGCAGCTCACACAAAACAGTCTTTCCTAGTTTGCAGCGAGTCATTAATTTTAGCTGACAGACCTGAAGGCAGCATAGACATTAACGTGCAGCCTGCAAGCCACCTCTCTCTGCTAACTTAACCAATGAAATCAATCTAATTTCTACTGTCTTCTCCAATTTGCCAGCAGTTCTGAAAAACTTATCCAAGTCCCCAGAGATATCTTTTCAAAATGACCTGCATCTTATAGTAGTATGCTTGTAAGGGGTTCCCCAGCTGTCCAGCTTAATATGTAGGAACAGTAATTAATATTTTATATGTTGCATCAGCAGTTAAAGGGGGAAATATCAAACTGGTAATAATTTATTGACGAGAAGCTGAAGTTACTCATGGACTCAAGGCTTTTTTTGGTACCATTGTTTCTTCATGAGGGACAAGAAATTGAACAATGATTAAAGGACTTTCACCATCCTTCCATATTATCCTGATGTCTTGTGTTCTCTTTTTCAATGTCCCACCAGGTATCATATTATTTGTTAAAAAGCTTCAATAAATTACAACATTAATATGCATGAGACTCACTGGATAGCACTGACAGCTGCAAAGAGCAGCATTGATTAAGCTGCATGATTGATAGCTTTCTCAATCCAAACAGAAATGAATTTGGAAAGGGCAAACTGAGATAGGAAATTGAAATATCAGGAAAAGGACATTATTTTTTGACTGCAGAACTGAAGAAGAAAGATCGACTGAGAAGCATTCATTTCATAAAAAGGGTTCAGATAGGAACTTTTTAAGGTTTAGATATCAAACTATCTGCCTCTTCTTCAGTCTTCTACTTCCATTTTGCCATCGTCTCTTCCGGTACCTCAAAACAGGAGTCTCGCCTATACAGGAAAATTTTGCTTACATTATTTCAGTACAGTTGGGGCAGTAACAACTGATATGTCTTCTAACAGGTCAGGAAGCAGAATTAAGCTGTGGATGGTATCATTTGCTAAACCCAGAGGTTACTCTTTCCTAATTTCCTTCTGCCAAAATTGGACAGAATAGCTTAAACATTTTAAATGGATGTCTGAGCTTATATCACTGATTATTCTTGCAGTTATGAATTTTGAAAATGATGGCAGCAAGTTTTAAAATACCACTATCTTCAGTACTTCCTAGTAGTTTAGTATGTCCAGTGAGGCACAGGCCGTTCCTTCCTCAGTATGACATATTTTCTTTTTGAGGCATGTGACTCCTTTCCAGAATTGTATAGGAAATCACTGTGTTTCTCTCAGAGCTGTGATTCTGCTGGGAGATGTCAGTACCAAAAAAGAGACATTGCAACATTCAGTGCTGCAGTTACTAAGCCCTTCTGTAGGTCTAAGCCTCCAGGCAGGCTCACACCTCTGAATGCATGTTTGCAACAAAGCCATCAGAAGTAGTGACACCTAGAAATACCATTGTGCATCAGAGAGACACAGAGACATGACTGAAATGCTAATTAAGCAACTTTAAGGAGAAGCCCAATCCTGCTCATCAGCATGCAATGTCTCAGTGCCTAACCACTGTGGTTAGATAGAAGGCTATTAAAAGTGTAGGGAGAAGGAAAAGTGGAGTTCAGGTCTGGATGATGAAATACATAGCACGCTACTTCTCTATGCAGGGAAATGCAAAGACAGTATAAACAAATCTAAGGAGTCTCCAGTACATTCTAGACCTTTCATGAGCAATGAATGGAGTTCTTAACCTTTACTTTGAAAGAAAAAGTAAACTTAATTGTAAACTTTTAAATCTTGTCAGTAATACACAACTTCGTTTCTTAGGGAGCTCTGAACATAAAGATGTACTGTATCATTCTCAGTGTGAATCCCTGTCTTGGTAGTGCTGAAAATCTGCAGTACATGCTTCTGCCAAGCTTCAAGGGCCAAGGTTGCAATATACGGCACCTATGGCAACATACAGTGCCATCCTTTCAGAGATAAATTTGGAGATAAATTTGTCCTGAGAAGGGTTAACTACAGCCTATTTGCAAATAACAAGAACATGGGAAGAGTGCCTAAAACTCTGGGATCACAGAGTGCCTGCGGTTAGGCAGGGCACAGGCTGATGCTCTGTCACTGATAATCTAGCAACTAGCTGCCACAAATGGGATGGTCACACCTCCCTGTGTCTGCAGCTACCCTTCCTATCTCATTGGTGCTTTTGTGAGCTCTCAGTGAGCCTGTTCAGAGAGTTCATCCAGTGAAAAATAATCACTTTCTCTCATGGAATTAGTTTTCTAGAAGTTTATCTCCATGAACTGACTGAGTCAGAGAGTTGACAAAAACCAGGGGAATGAGGGTGCAGCCCACACTGGGGGCTGGCCCTGCTTTTGACAACAGCTAGCTGGTAGGTCAGCTTAGCTGCACTGATAAATCAGTCCTCTGGCCCAACAGTCATCCACCACSTCTTACTTTCATTAGTGAGGTTAATACAAAAAGAAAATAAAAAGAAAGGAAAATAGACTTTATCATATAGTCAGGTCAAGTCCAGAATCTGTTAAGCCCTATTAAGTGGCCAAGAACAAAATGAAGAGTCATCCGTGGCCTTGATTTCCTAAATAAACAGACTTCTCAGAGGCAATAATCTGTTAGAGAGTAGTTTGACAGACAGGTGGAAATCGCAGTCTCTCAAACTGTTGCAGCATAAATTGCCAGAACTAGTGAGTCAAAGATTTTTAGAGCATTTATGTAAATAAGTTTTAAAATGCACCCTTATTTTTAAAACAGTGATGTTTGTTTTGCTTCAAGCATCCACACATTGGATTACATGTGTCTATTTGGACATTACAATTCTTTCCTCTCTGGCTTGGGTCTGCTGCACCCAGAGTGCAAATTATGGACTGATATACGATCAGATATGTAGTTCAAAATGTACGACAAAACAACAGGTAGCATTGTTAGCCTCCTAAGTTATATTTAATACCTGAACTGGAAGAATCCCCAGCCAAATAGCAGTTTTAAGAAGATATGATACATTAAAATCTACTTGATGGCTTCACAGTATTTTATGAATGTCATTTCATATCTCAACAACTCAGCTGGAATTGAAAACATTAGGCAAATAACTCTGTAGAATAATAAAACTGAAAAAAAGATTCATACCTACTTTTTTATCTGATAAAACCTAGGAAATAATCCACTTAGGAATGTAGAAAGAAAAGAGATTTTTCTGTATATCCAGAAATCAGCATCTATCTTTGGATCTGTAGAAGTTTTAATTCTTGGTAGATGCATATATAAGTTAAAATGCATCCTATTAACTTGAAAATCTTGGAAGAAATAATAGCTAGCAGCAAGCTGTATTTGCCAGATGAGACTTTCCCTCGTGGAAAATTTTCATGATRAGAAACAGTAATGCTTGCTGCAGTAATTCCGAAGGGCAGTTTCATTTCAGAGATATTACTGTCAGCATCCTCGCTTCACAGGCAAGTGACCTGGCAGAGAGAGGAGCACATGTTGCTAAAGGGCTTTTTCAGTTAACTCAAATTAACTGTGCTGCCAGCTCTCACATCAACAAGGAGAGCTTGCCCATTTTACGGGTCAATAGACCGAAACAATTCTGCAATCCTTAGAAGCAAGTCTTCTTCCTAGATATGCCTGATTAAATACTATGATTTTAATATGAGTTCTCATGTYTTCTTATTTACACAAAGTAAAGCCAGAAGAAACTAAAATGATGCCAAGGTAAAATCACAGGAGTTCCAGTCCACTGTCTTTTGCAATACAAAAACTAGGGTCACCAGCAGAGAGCAGGTTTAAGGAAAGGAAGGAATAAGCTATAGCTGAGCTTTCAAACCAGCTGATACAAGATGCTGTAGATGCTAAAAGCATCTACAGGGTTCGTAAAGCTTTAGTCATGAAACATTGGGGGAGTATCCTGGCTAAGAATTACCCAGTCTTCATGCTGTTTCATCTATGCTTCCCTTGGCATTTCCTAGCAAACTAGGAGGACCTTTGGTCAGGCTTAGTACTTTCTCAAAGGAAAAAGATATTAAAACAAGGGAAAAAACTATACATACTATATCTTCTCTGGTTATTTGTCTGTCTGCTTCTCTCAAACAGTGATGATCTTTTGAGAATGAAATACCTTTTGATATCCAGTGTTTACAGGCTCCTTAGGACCTAAAATCATTTTTGAATGACTCTCATGAGTTTATTGAATAGTGATTTACTTTGACCATTTTCTCTTGCTAAACTAAAATATGCTAAACTAAGGCATGCATGGAGTAAAAGTACCAATAACTATAGCAGTAGCAATAAAGAGCAGGGTCTAATACATCATAATCTTCTTGGTCATTTGTAGGAGTGGCAGGCAAAACAATAGTAAATAGGCTGAAGAGCAGGTTCTCTCTGTGCTATATGTTGTCTCTCACAGAGTTTCTCTCTTCTRTAGTGAGGTCTTACTTCCCTATAAAACGTCAGAGCTCTCTCTTTATGTTTGGCTAGTGAGTCAATAGGACACCATCCAATTCTGACACTGATTGGAAGTTAGTAGTGTAGGCATATAATAGGAAGTATAAACATAATCTTTTACTCTTCTTTTTTCCTCTTTTTTTTCCAATTTTTTATTTGATATATGTATTCATTATTCATGAAGGTTAGCATAAGATGCTGTATGGGAGAGTTGATGCTTTGATGCTCTTTTGCTCTTTGTTTCTTGGCAGAAACTAAAAACAAGGGTTAATTTTCACATCTCTTTCCTTACAGTTCTGAAACTAGCACCATAAATTGTTTAGACATATATATTCTTTATCTCTTTTATAACTACTGGGACACTCAAGTTCAAAGGCAGAAATAGCTACTTCAAATCAAGGGCAAATTTAAAAGCTGATGGGTTATAGAAACTGACTCTCATTTTTCATCTGTTTTCTGAAAAGTAGTTATAATCTGTACTAGAAATATGTCTGGTAGTTCTGCCAAACTAAATTCTTTAGCTGATTTGAGCTAAACTCAGAGAGGTCTCCTTAGTAAATTTTTTAATAGGACTCTACTATTATATATTATTTTGTTAGGAAGTGTCACAAGATGAGGTAAGAAACTTCAGAGGAAGATTACTGATGCTTAAATGTCCTTAAAAAGACACTAGAATTATAAGCTTACCATGAACAAATGGAGTGAGAAATCTACTTCAGAAAGAAGACAGCTAAATCACATTGTTTCATAACAAGCAAATAATTCCCATTCCATAGTTTCTCCACTACAGGAAACAGCTGAATAGTCTAGGTATGAGCCATGCATCTATTTATTCAGACACAAAATTGTAGCATGTAATGCAATTTGTATAGAAAGGGATTGTCTGATAGGAGACATGACACAATTACTTTGTTATAATACAAAGTGTGAGGGCATGCACATAGGGGCTAAACAAAAAGATGTGGGATCTCAGTGACTGGAAATAAGAGGGGAAGGAAATATTTCAGACTAGGTGACTAGGAATCCATAGAAAAGTTAAATATAATTTTTGAATAAACCAGGGAAGATATATTCAAGTGAGATAAAGAAGTATGACTGTTATAAAAAAAGCTTCATGTATTTTCATGAATATTCTGAGATAGCCGAAATATTAATAGAGCTTTGGTCACTGATATGTTTGAAAAGGAGGCGATACAGAGAATAGCTAGTGGGAAGATCAGGAAAGGGACTGCCTATCTTGAAATTCCTCTTGATTAGAGGAACAAGTTACTTTTAATAGCTCTAAATAACGGAGTTCCTTCCACTTTCTTAGGAGACTGTTCCACAGTTGACCAATATTTCAGGGAACAGAAAATACTTTAGGAAACATTTTTCCCCCAACATTGTTGGTTAAAATCTTCAGCTATTGACATAACAGAAAACATAATAAAGCCAGCATTGAGTTACATTAGTGGCCCATGTGGCAGAGTATCTTGTCTCTACTGGCCACAGTATTCAGCATGGCAGAAGCAGACACTACAGCAAGAGTATAAGAAACAGAACAATCAGCTGGATAGTGACTTAACAGATCATATCTATGCTCAACAGATTTTGATGGATACCAGAGGATGATACCTGCAGCATCCAGACCTCTCAGGATCTGGACTTTAGCTAGAAGATGGCATCTGTACGTACTAAAAAACCCCAAACCCCAAACCAAAACAAACAAAAACTCCAAAACCTTCCACTCACAAAGACATAGTTACAAATTCATATAGTTTCTAAATGGTATTTCTCTTCATCTGATAATCACGCAGGGGTTTACTGAAGATATTGAAATTTTTAAGTTGATTTAAAACAAGTGAAAAAAAGTCTAAATTATGCCATAAAAATATTGCATATTGTAACAAGCAATTAGTAGTGGTGGCAAACTCCATACAAGAAGCATTTCTTGTGAAATAACTTAGCTAAACAAAAATGATCAAGTCCAATAAAACAATATATTTCACAAGCTCTCTTACAAGCACACTGATCTGTTACTTTTCTAATTTCCTTTTTACTGGCAGAGTAATCTCTTCATTTACACACAAAGTACAAACTGACATACATATGTATTTAAAACTATCTCTATTCTGTCTGTATCAGTGGAACTAGCATTTATAAATCCACTCAGCCATCTTGCTAATGACAAGGCTGTCTTCTAAACTGCTTCAACAAAACATCAGTAGATTGCATAATTCTGAGTTCAAGTTTGTACAAGATTTCAAACCAATTACCAGAAAACAGAGAATAAACTTTTGCATGTACGGATATTGGAAACTTCACATGCACCCACAGACAAATCACCAGCAGATCTCTAGTTCAGTCAGCAAAAACATGTTGATTTACTTCCTGGAAGACGTAGTCCAGTGCATGCAAAATGCAAAAATTCATTGCCTCTGTACAGATGTGCAAAAAAAAAAGGTATACAGGGCACTTTGCAAATTTCCTGGTGGAAAGGCAGGGAGGACTAATCAGCTTAATTTCATTCATTAAATACTGTGATGTGACTTAAATGCCTATTCCTAATGATGTCTCAAAAGTACAATATTCTGAAAATGTATGGTATACAGATATGGAAAGAGAAAACATAAGGAGTGGGAGAGTGCTGTAGTCTGCCAGTGTGGTTCCTTCTATATAACAGAATAACACAGGAATTTGTGAGCGATCACAAATCTTTCTGCAAGCACATTATCATATTTTCAGCATCTATATTCAATCATGGAGAAAGTTGTCACTGATCTGTAACCCCAGAGCTCACAGAACGTAGAGTCACCAAGCCGGGGAGCAAGTTGGAGAGCAGACACAGGTAACGGCCAGCCAATGTCCTGTCAAGGAGGTCCCTTCACTGCCTTTCATCCCTCGAAACTGCCACCACCTTCTGCGAGGTCAGCAAAAGGAGGCTAATCTGCTATTCCCCAACAGCATCCAGACGGAAAGCACCTGCTGTTTTTAACATACCATGTTCCAAAACATCTGTTCCTGTGTATAATCAGAACATGTCTGCTTGCAATTATGTCTTAAGCAATACTCAAAACCTTAAAAGAAAGCCTGTATTGGAACTTTATTTATCTAATAAGGCAAGGTTGCAAGACATAAATAATTGGGGGTTTACTTTCTAGCAAATGTTTACTCTTGTGGTAGCACCAGCTTTGTGCCAGCTGGATGTGTTGCATATAGTTGTGACTATCTATTAGGGGCTACGTTTTCTGTTTTCAGTACAACTTTTCCACATTTAAGTTAGGGTAGAATTTAGCTATAGTATGCAAGTTTTATATTTGTGCCCCAGGCATGATTTGTTCTTTAGATGATTATTTAAACAACTCATTTACAAAAGCAACCTATAGGATCTGTTAGGTTCTATTTTTAATGGTAGAGTTTTACTTTTGTACACTTAAAAAGAGCTACAGAAGCTCTGAATTGCATGATGAAAGTAGATGAATAAGTGATGGCAAACAGAGGCACCATAGCTCTAAAATTGTATTTAGTCAATATAGAGTTTCTCTTTGTTTCGCTCATTTTAAAAATTTAAAGGTAGGGATTTACCCTGCACTAACCTTACTGCCTTCACTATTCTAATGTAATATTAAATATGTATGTATCATTTCTTATTTAGATTTAGAGATACTCAGTAATAAAATCTTCAGTTTAGGCAGTCCTTTCAGCTCAGGGAAATCACAGATTAGCTCTTTATGGAATAAATTTCAATATTCCTTAAATGGAAATACTTTTAGAGCAAATACAGCATTGCTTTTATAAGAACTCTATTAAATAGTTTAGTTCAAAAATTAGGTAAGACTATTGTACCATTTGAAACTGTCAACAAATTGATAAATAGAATGTAAACACTCCATGTGTAATTCATTCAGGTCACTGACAAATACTGTAAATTTTGCAGAAAGGATCACAGTCAGAATAACATGTTCTGGTAGGTCTGGCAACATGATTTAATAGTTACCTGACCTTATAATCTCTAAATTTTCAGTAACCACAAGTGTTAAGGAGCATGGATTAAGCTGTCATCTGAAAAACAGCAAATCATGTACTGGTCTGTCATATGCCAGTGAATGTAATTAGGTTTTGTATATCTCAAGGGAAGAATGCCACCTGATATATCACAGGTTCCTGCAATTGATGCCTTTCTATTCAAGTACTGTTTCAGCTGGGCTACATTTATCTTGCAAGCATCACTAAGAGCACGTCCTAAGTAATTCATGTATGCTTTTGTTATCATAAACAAATATACATATATATTAACTTAAGGAAACGCTATAGTGCTGGGATGGCCTTTGGCAAGACTGGACTGTTTGGGACCTCAACACCTAAGAGCACACGTCTCTCCTACAAGCAAGTAGTGGGGTCTGTGACTGCAAGCCATACTCCTCCCTACATCCTGTAGGGTGCGTACAGACAAAGGCGCTTCAGCTTGCTAACCTGTGAGACGCCACACAACATGGGACAGACGGCTGGCTCAATGGGGCTGTAGGACAGATGTGCCTCCAGATGATAGGGAAAGGGTCCTGAGATAGTGAAGGTTAAAAAGCTACCTTTTCTAGTGCCTCCACAGAGCACAGGACCCAGCAGAAACCCACTTTCTTCAGTCACAGAGTAGCATTTATCTGCTCAGTGACACACGTCACATGAAATGCAGAAAGTATCATGTTCAGAGAACTAGTTCAATGGATATGCAGAAGGAGAAATACAGCATTAGTTCTCCAGGGGCTCCACTATAAAAATACAGATATAAATAGTTGCTATTTATAGCAAATCAAACGTGAACCTCCTTTTCCAAGTTTTGCATTTTATTTTTTTATTATGGTGTTTCTGGGTTTGTAAATCATGCTTCCTTCACTACTGTTTTCCTTTTTCACCCTGTTGGTCCTCTGACAGTTAACCCCGGTTTTGTTCCTTAAGTGACTCTAAGTGAACTGGGTGAGATCTGGTTTCATTTGTTCAAACCCATTAGCTGTATGAAGATTACATATTCAAAGTTTGCCCATTCACAGTTAAAAAAACCTGTTTCTTGAGTAAAACTCAATTTAGGTTTTTGGTCAGCACCTGAGACATGATCTTAATTACTCCTCTCACAGCGATGTCCTTTATATACTGTACATTCTAAAACAAAGTGAAAGGCTTTAGATACCTAAGATAAAAGTGCAGAGTCTGATTTCTCTGATAGAAAAAAGATGTATTCTTGAGGGAATTGCTGCCTCAGGCAAATCAAAGAGCAATGATCCTCCTAATCAGATAAATCCTTATACAGACACCTGGGGGCAGTAAGTCTTCACTATCTACAATTCTAATTCATGCTTCCAAGTCTCTCGGGGGTGGATGGGGGAGACTCCAAAAGGAAACTATCTGTAGTCATTTTGTATATAGGATGCACAGTGCTACAGGCTTTATATTATTGCTAAATCATGCACACTGGTCTTATTATTTGTAATAATTCTATATTCAGTGTATATGAAACACATATGCATGTTTTTATTCTCATTGGAATGGTTTCAAGTGCTAACATTTATTAGGCTACCTCACAGGATTCACAATAAGTTACTTTGTGTAACTTTATATGTTACACGACCTATTTTTAATTTTGTCTTTCCTGATTGATATATATGCTCTACTGTGCTTTAATCATCAGCTTTTCTTTTGAGTACGTTTGAGGTATCTTTACAAAATATAAAATATAATTAATAGTTTTTCTACAAATATCTTTTTTTAGATCTGTTACTTTCAGAAAACAGTAGGTCTAGAAACAACTGTATGGATCTTAAATATGTTACTTAGGAGTATTTAATCCTGGAAACCATTTAATATACTTTATAAACAGAGGAAATTGCTATGGCACAGAAAGGTACAGGCAAAAAAAGGCTTAATGTTAAGACTGAGAAGGTGGAACAAGAATATGTTTTGGGAGTTTGTATTAGTTACTATAGCATTAGTCTGATTATGAGTTCATTGCATTATGATCATTTTCATGACCTTCTGAGTCCTTAGACTGAATGCAAGGGTGGCAGATAAGTTTCTGTGGAAGGTGCACTGTAGAGAGGATATCCTTTTTGATTGTGACCTGACATCAGCCCCAATTTCTCCAGTTTCTAGACATTGCTAGATTTTTTATTTCTGTTTTGTTTTGAGGCTTTTTGAGGGGGGACGGGGGGATTAACAACCAGACTCAGACACTTCAAGGAAAGATGTGAGACACTTCGCAACTCTGAAATAACATATCCATTTTTTTTTGAGGCTGCATTTTATATTCCTTCCAAAATTTTTATACGTTTGATTCTGACCCTTCTGGYATTTTGATCAAAACTGGACAGTCTCTGATTAAAACTTTGTTACCCTTAAGAAGATACAATTAATAACTTGAAGAGATACAAATGTTTCAAAACCTTGACATTAAAAGATAATCACTTATGAATAAGATTTTTAATATTACTCTCCAATATGGGTTTCGAGGCATTCTTAGTTGAAAGCATTACACAAAATGGCAGAGAAGTCTTTGAGAATTGAAGAAATAGAGAAAGAGAGAGAAAGAACTCTAAAGAGACACTCCATCCTTGGAGACGGTCAAAATTCAAGTGAACGAGGCCCTGAACAATATGGTCAGACTTTGAGGTTAGCCAGTTGTGAGTAGGGGTTGGACTAGATGACTGTGAAGGGTCACTTCCAGTCCCAGTTTTCCTATCATTCTATTCTAAAGATCATAGAYTCAGAAGAACCTGCAAAACTTTCAATACCCAAAGTTTACTCTGGTCCAAGCTTTACAAAAAGACATTTACAAAAGACAATGTTTGAAACATTGCTGAAAATACTGCCAAGTCTTGAAGTAATCCCTCAAAGATTTCAACGCATAGTTATAAAGGTAGTCCCTGTGCAAGACTCCAGGCTGGGCAGGGACTGCCTGGGGAGCAGCTCCGCAGAAATGGCTGGGGGGCCCTGGGGTACAGCAAGTGAGTGACAGCAACCAGTCAGGGCCCCAGCAGCCACAAAGGCCAACAGCCTCCTGGACTGCATGAGCACAGGCACAGCCAGGAGAGGGAGGCAAGTGATCCCTCACCTACACTCAGCCCCTCTGAGACCACGTCTGGAGAACCGGGACAAGTTTTGGACTCCCTGGTACAAGGCATGGACAATACTGGAGTGAGTCCAGCAAAAGGCCAACATGGATGGAGAGCTGGAGCACATGACATACAAGGAGAGGCTGAGGCACCAGGGCTTTGTTCAGCCTTGAAAGGAGGCTCAGGGAGGATCCTATTGCTGTCAACAACTACCTAATGAGAGTTTGCAGAAAAGACACAGGCAGACTCTTCTCAGAGGTGCACAGTGGAAGGATGAGAGGCAGCAGGCACAAGCTAGAGTCTAGGAAATCCTGAATAGATAYCAGGATTATTATTATTATTAAACCATTAGGATGATTGAATATTGGAACAAGGATCCAGGGACTTTGTAAAACCTCCAGCTTTGGAGATAATCAAAACCTAAATGGACAAGGCCTGAGCAACCTAATCTAACCGTACCTGCTTTGAGCAGGAAAGTGGACTAGGTGGCCTCCAGAGGTCCCTTTCAACCTACATGATCCTTTGATTCTACCCTGTGGCAGTACAATAAAAGTGAATTATTTTGTGCCAGCAAGAGCCATTAATCCATTTACAGTTTTGCTATACCCAGGCTACACTGAGTAATTATTATGAGCTTGATTGCAATGGTCTTMCTCTTGTTAAATAGTCAATGAAACTACATGAACAGAATACTGTTACACTAATTGTATAGTTTTGTTGATTCATAAGATTTTTCAGTGAACATGACTTATACCATCATCTGGGACTTGTAAATGGTATTGTATTGTTGTTTTAAGGTGTACTTCTATCACTGTCACAGCAACCTTTTCCTATTCTTTTATTTGTTTCAGTTTGTTCATAGCTACAAAATCTTGTACAGTTTGATGGACCATATTTCAACTTGTTGACCTTTAGTAGTGCAGTGTGTCTCTTTAGGAAGGGTATCTAGGCCAAATGGATCCCATACAGGAAAGGAGAAAACACGTCTTTTCTGGAGAGCAACAGAATAGGAACAGAGAAGAAAGAATAAGCAGAGAACTATGAACCTGAAGCTCATGAGACCCCACAAATACTGAGCAGGATGCAGACAGCCAGACTTCAGAGGAAGAAGCTTCCTAGAAACAGAGAAAATGGTGCAGAACTTGGAAAAAGACAGAAAGCTGCCGAGTTGTTTGAAACCTTGCCTGAAAGCAAGAACTTGCCCTGCAAGGACACAGTGGGCAGAAGGAAAGTTATTTATAACCTCTTTTGATTTCTGTTCTCATTTACTCACTT
Organism: Apteryx rowi; assembly: GCF_003343035.1. NCBI lineage: Eukaryota > Metazoa > Chordata > Aves > Apterygiformes > Apterygidae > Apteryx > Apteryx rowi. The sequence continues at coordinate 400,938 of NW_020448274.1, forward strand.
TGAGTTTTCTTTATGTGTTCTCTATAACAAAAGGTAAGGAATTTATGATCTAATAAAAACTGGCTTTGAGTTTATAAGCACTTTCATTTTCTTTGAGGAGGTTATTAGAAGAACATAGAGAGGAAGATTCACCTCAAAGCTCTGCACAATGTGGGAGTTTGCACACAATGTGCAAATATATTTAGGCTAGATTTTTCAGATGTAGTTATCTGAGCTCAAGCACCTGGTAATTTCTAGAAAAAACAACCAGCATCTCTACAGCCAGTCACATGAGGATCTAAAGGCATTTTTGTGGGAAATTTCAGATTATTTTTAAAAAGCAAAAATGCCCCTTTTGCCTTTTTTTCAATTCTCAAAATAGAAATTCCCAACATGGAAAAGGGACTTTTCAAAACATTTGAAACTGTTGATTGTAGACTCTGCAATAATTTTCCAGAGCTGTACTAGGAGAGGCAATAAATAAGGCATTGAACTGAGATTCAGCAGATCTAGATTTGTCTGTTAATTCCCAGAAATGTATTCTGTGACACGATCATGGACAATTCACTTTATTCCTTGGTTCTCCATCTACAAAGTGGAAATAAAAGATATTTCCCAATCACTCAGACAGATTAGGAGGAAAAATCCATTAGTTCTTCTTCAAAGAAAAGCAGTTATCCAGCACAATTTGGAGGGTGCAAAATAATTAAGACCTGAAGCTACGTATCAAACAATGAAATATTGACCAGTTGCCTCATTCAGCGAGTACAACTGCCGTTTGTAGTATCATGAGTTAGGATTACTTTAAAAAAATAACACCTGCCAAAAATACAATTAAATATTTCTCAATACATACAAACACAATGGGGAAAAGTTACAGATAAAAATGTTCAGATGAAAAGGAGTATAAAAATCCTTCATCTATTAGGAGGGATCATAGGGTACAGGTATACTTGCATGTGATAAGAAAGATGCCATCAAGTAGCTGACTCTCTTGACTCAGAATCCCACACTGGATTCCTCCAACACAGAAACACCAACTTTATGGAAGAACTCTAATAGAAGTTCACAGATTGAAGGTGGCAATAAAATTTTGAACTAGCATGTTATCTGTGTGTCTCAAACCGCAAGGAGGAAGCAAGACCAACTTTTCCAGCTGGCATCTGTATTCCTCCACACTCCCAACCAGACCGAACTCGTAGAGTACTGGGTAGCAATACCTCCTCTTACCCATGACCAAACCATCTTCTATGAGAGACCTTTATCTTAACGAACCACTTTAATTACTGGGAGAAAGTACAGAATGACAGTTCCATTTATGTCATTACATTACTTTTTTATTATATAGCTTTGGGGAAAATGTTGTTCTTTAAYGATGCATTAATGCTAGCCTTCATAAACATAGTACTTAAAAATTTTCATGCATCAGCCCTCTATAAATAGCAAGTAATTAATGCTCACTCTATTTGCATATTCTACAGGATTTTTTTCCTCATTATAAGCATACTATGATAGAAAATCTGAGAAGAAAATACTGTTTGTTTTCCTGGTTCCATCAATTCTGTGAATATTACATTCAATACTTCACAGTTTTTTAATGGTTATATGCAAAACATTCACAGTGAACATATGCTATTGCAAATAAACAGCTTAAATTCTACAAAAAGTTTACTTACGTACATATCCAGACAAATAGGCTTTTTATTAAGTGCTTGACATCTGTGAGGCTTGATACTACAAGAAAAATGTTTATAAATTTCCAGAGCAAGTACAGTTATCATAATTTATGCTAAAATTTAATAAGAAATTTCAGCATATACTTTTCTTATCATACGTTTGCTCAGAGCAACTTTAAATTGTTTTGATACTGTCTTCCACAATAACCCATATATTATGTATTTGATGTTTTAGGAAGAAAATAGGTTTAAAAACAGGTGAGATTAACTGAGGCAACAAGTAAGTGTATACGTGTTCTAAAGTCAATGGTCCACACTGACTGAAATTGCTCCAGTTTACTGCTGTTGAAGAGCAGGACTGGATCCCAAGTTTTATAGCTCTAGGCAATACATATTCAATCATAACATTAACAGAACATAAACCTCAGTTTACCTTTCTATTCCCATAAACTCAACTACTCTAGAATTTTCCTGAAAGGAGTTCTATATCCTAAACCTAGATCCTTTTAAATAAAAAACAATTGTTTTTAATCTTTCTTATGCTTAACTGGGATGGACAAACCAAATCCAGCAAAAGGAGCAAATCAATCAGCTTCCCTCTGCTGGCTTTTAACACATTAATAGAATGGATCAAGGTAAAAAAAAAAGTTCCCACTAGTATATTCACACCAAATAACTGTTTCAAAGTTGAGGTTTTATAAAAATATACATCATCAATATAACTAACTGCAAGGAGGATTTCTGCTGACATTTTCCTGAAGAACAACAACATTCTTACATGACCCTCTCCTGTTCTCTGAGTGGTTCAGCAGAACTTCTGTTCTTAAATGAGTCCCTGGTAAGTGTATATGATGAGAATCCTCTATAAATACTATCGAAAGGCAATGCCGTACTGGCAAAATATAATATTCAACCCATGGATTTGACTTGTCAATATAAATATCTTAGAACCTCATAATAGTTTACTACCAAAAAGTCACTGTCTCTCCCTTCTGTTACTAGCTTTGAAGCTGATTGGGAAAAACCTGCACATCTCATTTTCAAGGTCTTCAGTTTAGCAAGAGGGTTAAACAAACAAAAACCCACAAATTTAAAATACCACCTTTGAAAAGCCTATTACAGCTCTGCCGTATGTATTCAAATCCTCCTCTGAGTATTTCTAACGCACAAAAAATCCTCTGAAACACATTTCTGCCCTAACTATATAAGTTATTAATACCTGGTTCTGCCATACAAATGTCTTTTTTACATACAATGCAGAATGACAGCTAATACAGATGGTCAAACATTCAAATGGATTTCATGTCTGTGAGGTAACAATTTTGTTGGAACTCAACGTATTGATGGCATTTTTCTCTTGAATTCAAGAAAAAGAATCAGTATTACCTCTTAACATTTTGGACTCAAAGGATGGATTTTGGAATAGCTTTCCTCCTCCCCTCCTCAATTCTCAATAGAGAACAGTCTTAGATTTCCACTGCTCCTGATGATGGATAGGATGGCTTTTATTTTGATCAATTTCTTTCTAGAAGATTGCTATATTTTTGAATATCAACAAGGTTTTGAGAGAGAAATCCTCTGTAAATCTTGCATTTTGATACTTACCAGCAGCACATACATCATAGGTCCTTCAGTCACAGAAAATCAGAATTCCTTCTTCAGTACCTGCTGGATCTTCCCCCCTCCAACTCAAAAGTTTCAAACTGATCCATCACCATCTTTCCACAGAAGTCATTTTCCTTTTTGCTGATGCAGTCCTGGATTTCTAGGCATTATTCTCGTATTGTCTTCTGAGAACAATGTCATTTCTGGAGTTTTTATCTATTGCCTCTCTACTGAAAATGCAGGTTTAGCCAAAAGCAACTTCTCAGTACATCTTGTCCCTTCACAACAATACCTTCAGTCAGTTGATTGATGTAAATGCCCTTGGTATTTTGAGTAGTATCTATTTTATATTCTGATCTTCAGCAGTAACATCTGATTGCTTATCTGTAATTATGGCCTGTAGGAACAGAATGTGAGACTGGTTTCTGTTAGGGATAGCTGCATGCTTTTCTTCTTGCTCTGTACATGCACAGGTGTGTTGCTACTGCTCTAGTTTGTAACCTTCAATTTGGTCATATCCATATTAAAAAAACCCTACTATTTAATTAATGCTTCAATAAGCACTAGAATTGTTTATTTTTTGATAACTGCAGTCTGGGATCAGTTCTCTCACCTCAGCTCAGTCTCAACTGACCATCTTAGGAGCTATTGCTTATCTTTGCAAAACTGAACATGAAAGTCAGTCCATCACACGTGTTCCTCTGCCAGCTATAAAACAAGTTCAATGACACTTCAAATGAATAAAAGGTTCCATCACATACTGAAAATTATACTTGTTTTGGCAGGGGGAAAGACAGTTTCATACTCCAGTCTGTGTTCTGTGCAGTTATTGGAGTTTTACACTTTTATTTTTATGAAGACTCTGCTTCCTCCCCTCTATTGGCAATGTAACTGAACAGGCAGAGGTTAATCTACCTTCTCAAGTAAGGTTGCACATTGGACCAGATTCTCAGTGTCTGTACTGTTGTCCTGAAATTCTGCCAAGACTGAAGAGAGAAAGATATTTTGTACAAATGCAGGGCCACATCTTAGGTCAGAAGCAGCTTATTATGAAACAGACAATACTCTGTCTCAAGAATTTGGATTAGAAAGTCTTGASGTGACTCTTGTACTGTTCCTCATTGTGATAGAAAAAGTTCAGTGATATCAGGAAAGCAAGAATATAATTCTTTTTCTCTTCCTCCTGGCTTTTAGGATTGTTTATTGCTTTTTGCTAACCTTCCTTGCCATAACAGTAACAACAGAACTTCAAGCTTTGAGACAGATCTTCCTGTATCTTTTTCCAAAGCACACCAAGAAAACCAAAGACTCTGCTAATCTACAGTGGCCAGACCTTGAATTGCTATTGGCTGAAGATGGATGCTCTAGGCCTTTCCCAATAATAGGAGCAGCTCAAAAGGACCAAAAAAGTTTTTGCAATCAAAAGTCAGATTTTTCTGAGCAGATGCTACAAACAGAGAAAATTTTAAGTGAAAGTTGGGTAGAAATGCCCAAATGCCCAAATGCCCAAATGCCCAAAGAATGTTCTCCCTTCTGCCCATTGTGGACTTTCAAGGTGTGTTTTTTTGTTCTTGTTTCTAATTCCTTCAGGCCTTTTCTCACTTAACTAATCTTTTGTTAGCTTCCTGAGCCACAGAAGACCCTACAGATTGTCCCATCTTTACCTCATACCTGAAGGTCTGTGTCTGCCTCTGGCACTTCCCAGCAGTCTCCCAGCCTTTGCTGTACTAAAATCTTCCTTATTCCTACACTTCATTTTCTCCCTGTTATACCTGTCTTCTACTGTCCTCCAAAAAGTCCTCAAGCTTAAGCATCCTTAATGATTCTAAAGGAAGGCATAGATTCCCATGTTTTTCTAGGCTTTCCTTCTACAATATGGCCAGGCCAAGGCAAACAGCCTCAGGGAGGCTCCACTTCTCAGACTCATCCCTTTAGGATGTAAATGAAGAAATGGAATGGATGATGCCTATTCACAACTGTAGAGCCAGGTTTTATTAGAGCTGAAACTAGGATAATGATGTTTTAAAACACTAATAAGGAGGAAGAATATAAAAACTCTCAAAAGCGCTCCCCGGTGACTGCACAGTCACTCTCAGAGATGGTGTCCTCTCCCCTCTCCAGTGGGTTATGTGACCCAACTGGCAAACTCTAATGACAAACAAAAGGTCCTGACACACTAATCCCCTTTGGCAGAAGTGGGGAAGTTACACTTCAGTAACATGTCATGAATATACATTGTCTGTCTTTAACAGTACTGTTTTTCAGGGACAGAGCTAACATATTTTTGATATTTTGGGGGGAGGGAGAGGTATGGGGGAAAGCATTTTTAATTCCTTTCATGCCTTCACAAGGGCATATCACTTTTTTTTTTTAAGCAAAATCTTTTCCAGTTCTCTATTTTACCTGTCTTAGTCTGCTCTTTTGTTACAGCACTGAGATAGGATAATCTGTTAACTCCAGCAATGTACAGAATCCCTGACCATTCAGTTGTAGGCTGTATTAAGTAGCTTATACATATTTGATGAAAGCCCAAACATTTTTTCCTTACAGTACTTTTAATGCAACATGTACAACCAGAGTCAGAGTCATTTCACTAACTGYTTGAAAAATTCTCTTTCCACCATGTAAAGGTATTTTTACCCTGTCTCTCTCAGCTTCTCTGGCATTTTCTGGAACAGTCTACCATAATGTTCAGAGAGATATCATCATTAAAATTGGGTCTTGGCTGACAGGCTCACCAACTGTTACTGACCCAGAGCAGAAAGAATTATCAAACTAAAATTTTGAACAAAACATCAAAGATTTATCACAGCTTTCACAGAATCACAGAATCGCTGAGGTTAGAAGGGACCTCTGGAGATCATCTAGTCCAACCCCCCTGCTCAAGCAGGGGGTTCACAAGACCCTGAGGTACTGGGCCCTTTTAGAAGGCACCAAACATTTCAGCAGCAAGCACAGGTCCAGTCTAAGGTGAGGGCCTCATGAGAACTTTGGTTTCTATCAGACCTTTGGGAAATATATCCTAGCATTCCTCTGCAAATATCACATTACCTTACAACACAAATATACGAGAAAAGAGGCCAGCTACTCACCACATCATAGAAATACCAGAGTACATGAATGATGTCAATTTATGTCTGAATATTGAACCAGAATAGCAAATAGATGTTGAAATCTTTGTTGTTTTTGAAGTGACAGATCATTGCCAGAGCAAGATTCACATTAAATTAAAACTGTTTATAACATAAATGAAATCATTTAAAACATTATTGAAGTTCCTGGTGTGGTCATTTATTTGTATTGCCTGTTCACTCAAAGGAAGAAAAAATCTGTAATTGATTTAAAGCTGTCATGCTTTCTGCATCAAAAAACACTCCTTGAAAACAGGCAGGTCAGACTACATAAACAAAAGACACTAAACTTAAGCATTCCTAAGAGGAAAAACAGTTCAAGAGAGAGCTGACAGTTAGAAAGCAGCAACTTGTGATTCAGAAGTGTCAGGTCAGATATGGAACAGCTTAGGGGCTGGGGAGTAGGTTATTTGCACATGAATAAATGTGAGCAACTGCTATCGTATCTTTTCACAGTATTTTATCAACATTTCAGTTCTATCTAAGATGAACAGGGTAGTTGTTAATCTGGAAAAGAATAGATAAGGAGGGTGTCAAAGCCTAACAAATTAAAATCAGAAATTAAATTTTCTTCAGATCCATGGTTTCCTGATGTATTTTCCCCTCTCAAGCACACATTAGAGGTAGATTAGATTCAAATGCAATCTTCAAGCTAAGAAGATTAGATTCAATTGCAAACTCATTCTGAAGAAATCTGTTGCTCTGTGAATTCAGAATATTACTCAGAGCCATTTCACTTGGAAAAAACACCACCTTTTTGTTCTGCCTTTGCGAGACTGTTTCTATAATTGCACTGCTATAGATCCAGAAAAGATTCTCTCAGAACTGCAGGATAAGCAAAGAGTATCAAATCAACCTGGTATATTTTCTGATCAAACTGAAGGTCAGCTATCTGACAACAAAATGAGTGATTTCTCCTCTTGCTAAAAGGGCCTGCAAGCACCTTGTTAACTGGTGCAAAGTGACCACTGTGATATCCTAGATAAGCTCACTGTCAAGTACCTTATGGCTTGAGATGGCAGAAAACGCACCAGGATATACTAGAGCAACTCTTCACTGTCTAATGAAGAGGAACAAGATATCTGARTTGTCCTTCTGGAATATTTCAGTACCATCAGGGCAGTGATCAGTGTCTGGTCAAATATAGAATTCTCTTTTTGTTTGTTTTTAGATGAACAAACACTTTTATCTATGGGTATTATGTTTCTGAGTAGGCATGAAATTCAAACTATATTAGCTTCCTGCACTAATAGGCCAAAAACAACACACACACACACACACACACACACACACACACACACGCTACCAGCTGATCCAGGCTACTGGAGGGTGACCAGGTAAATAAGAGCACTAGAATGAGAAGATGATATTAGAACAAGCCATCTGTATTGTTTAGAAAAGAAAAAACAAACTAGTGCTGTTAATTGTATGTACAAAAGATTCAGTACAGCTACTTGATTATCTGAACCATAAAGCTATCAAAAGTACATGGCTGAAAACCACTCATATTTTATAAGCAAAAAAAAATATCCTTGGAAAGACAAATAGTGTTTTTCATACTTGCAATTTATAAACTAAACTTTATAGTCTGTGAAGGACTGCAAAACTGAAGAACAAAATATTTCTTTACATTTTTTCCCCAAATGAGAATTAACTAAAACAGAACTTTGAAAAATAAATGTTTTGCTTTTGATTTCCAGTGCAGTTAGGTACAGTTAGTGGCAGGGCAAAATTTAATTAAATAATTTTGCAAAAACCCACAGAATTTTGCTAATTTGTTTCTTATCCCTGGCAAAAAAAAAAAAAAAAAAAAAGTCAGTCATCAGCCAGTGTCACTGTGAAGAGTTACATAAATCTCAATCATCATTAATGTAAATGATTACAGATTAAAACAGAAATAGAAACAGAACTAAGGACAAGGACTGGGTTAAAGTTTTCTGGTTGAAACATTGTGTTTTGCAAATACAGTGTTCCCATCTCACTGAGAACTTATTGTAAAAGAAAGCATGAAAGAAGGAAAAAAGTCACTTCAGTGAAGTTGGAATTTCCTGGTTTGATATTCAAATTTCTGTTTGTTTAATTACAGGCAGTCTTTCAAAAAAATTTTCATTCTATATAATATCAAAAAGTAAACATGAAAACAAATCAGCATTTAACTTCCTCAGATATGTTTTAACACAAAATGACTTTTTAAATTCTGTTTTATGAGCAATTTCAAGAATTAAGTAACAGATTTTCTACAAAACCAAAATCTCAATATTATGTCCAGATAACAACATTTCTGGTATCTAATATTCAGTTCTTTCAGGCAGAGATTGAATTTATTTTCACCTATTACCTGGAAAAAATGTTTGGTTTTCTTAGTCTATCTTCCAGGGATCCTGCTACCACCCTACAATGAATGTTATCTTAATTTGCAACAGTTATTATGTCATCAAGCAAGAAGCCTTAGTATAAGCCCTATAATAAAATTAGGTCAGAAAACCCCTTCCAAAAGCTTGATTTGCACATTGGGTCAGAGTATCGGTCCCATTAGCATTGATTACAGGAGAGCTCAGTACAATATTTGTAATCACCTTTGAGTAGTTGTTTCTTGCATAATCAGAATAGATAAGCTCATCAGACGTTAAGGAAAAGCACATAGTACTTTATACAGGGTCAGTGAGAGGGCTTAGCTAAGGTCCCAAGTACATGCTAATGCACTATTAGTTGCTGCCTCAAGTTTTTTAAAATTGAAAGCTAATCTGGCAGGGATCCAGTTTCCAGAGCACTAACTTTTCTATAGAAAAGTCATTCTGACCCTGAACGTAAAAACATGCCCGCATATATTCAGAAAGAGCCAGAGAGACTCAGTTATACAAAGGTTCCTGCAAAAATACTGCTGATGTTCAGATACATGGCCTCCTAGAGCCTCTTCCATTTTATTAGTAATTTTTTCTCTCAACATTTTGAAGGCTAAGAATAGAATAAAAGGGAGACATTTCATCATTATTTTAAGACTACTTCTCCAGTTCTTTTAGGCAATTAGAAAAAAATAAAAAATGATGAAGTATACAGCAAAAATCATCAAGGAGACCACTTATATTGAAATGCCCTGCTAATTACATCATGCCAACTGCAAATAAATTTTCAGTTTTGGATTCCTGCCAGCAGCAGTTTCTTGTGGGCCCAAAATAACATCTTGTTGAATTATGTTTCAAGTTAATTTTTGCACATTTAAAGCCACAAAGACATCTTCAGCCATATTTTGAAAGTCAGAAAAAAAAAAAACAAAAAACAACCCACTAATGGTTCAGATTATCAATTCAAATAAGCATGCGGCAACTGGTTTAAATAACAGTACTAATGTAAATTAAGCTGGAATCACTCTGGCATGCAGATAAGGCCCAATTCCACCTCCCCCCGCTCCCCTTTAGTTCTCATCACCCAGGAGTGTTGTAATAAGTATACAAGGCTATTCAGTCTTCTAAGTTACTACTCTGGTTTCTGAAAAAAATGAACCCATGGGAATGTGTGCCCATGATCCTGTCCTAACTTATGAACACTCTGGCAAAGTTCAGCCACAGCTGATAGAAAAATAATGAACTCACAAATAGTCTGTGAAATCCAGTCTTCCTGTGCTCCCACTGTGGGAAAACTACTCAGCTCACCGCCCATTTAATATTAGAGAACCCAGATGGGAGGAAGAGCTTATGAGTGCCCCAGCCATAAAAATGCTTTGACCAAAGCTCACACCTTCAACCTGTTAATCTTTGATACATAAGAAACAAGGCTTGCTTCAGACCAGTATTTATGGCACGATTTTATTTCTTTTCCCTTCTGTAGACAACAGAAGAAAGCTGTATTTACTTACTTGCTTTCTTCTTACAAAAGAGGTAGGGTAAAAGAACAAGAGATTAATGAAGTCTGCTTCAAGCATACATCAGTTGTGCAATTCTTTATATATTTACCCTACCACATTGACAATCAAAATCTTCCCACATTACTGTATCTGTCAAGTTCTCAGGTATTTGACCCCTTGGTTGAAAGGTTCAAAATTATCTTAGGCAATTTTTCATTCATTGCCTGGATTTTTTTTTTTTAAATTTTCCAAATATACCTTTTCCACAGTCATATTAGAGATTTTTCTCAGATGTTAGGCATTTTTGTCTTGTTAGGTAAACATCAGACCAGTCAGCCATTGGAAGTGTTGCACAATACATCCATCCACTTGACAGTGCTCATCAAGCCTATTTAAATTTATCACAGACAGTTGTGTTTGCACCTTAGAGTGATTTGGGGTGCTTTTTCCCCCCCAGATTATCTCATTTCTCTTGCAGTCTCTGAAGGCTTGAAAAAACAAGTACGTGTACTTAAGCTTCTGTCCTAACTAAGAAAAAAGAAAAATTGTGCTGTGCATAGAGGTGAAAGTTCATGTGAAAGCTGCTGTTTGGTTAGCAAACTCTCGTATTTTAGGATTTTCTCAGCTGCTCCATATAATCTCCTATTTCATACTGCTACTGATAACCTTAACTTCAATGGGAGATACGAAGCTACACAGTTTTTAAGAATAGCTTCCATAATCCTTTCGTCTGTGATGAGGATTTTCGCTTTCTATCAGAGAAGGTCTTCTTTCTTACATACCAGGACTTTGGAGATTTTCAAAATGTGAGAGTTATTTCTACCCAATACATCCTCCCAGAGAACACATTCAATGCTGTGGACCTTTTCTTTCCTCTCAGTTCTGTTCACTCTTTTCATTTTATTGTTTTATGTTCATATTTTCATAATGGAGTAATCATATCTATGTTAAACTTGCAAGCTTAACTAGATTTCTGAACAAATTACAGGAGTACCAGCCTCAGGTTCAGCAAACTAACTTTACAAAGCTGCTTTTGTTCAAAGTAAAAGAGTTAAGATCTTTCACCTTCTCATTTTTTAAGAGGACTACTAAAAGGAGGGTGATCTATTTAAATATCTCAAAGAAATACACAGAAATACCCTTTACACAGAAAACAGAAGTCCTCATTAATTAGGACAAAAATCACTTCCAGTCTACCTTCAGTAAAGGGCAGATCTTGGTTAAGCATATCTTTGCTCTGTAAAAGAAAAGGAAGTGGGGTAATTAAGGACTTGATATGTTCTACTTAACTCTTCAGTCATGTCTGTTACTCTCCAGAGGTTCCTAAATTCCCAGCTCATTAGTCAGCCTCTAACCTCTCACACCTCCGKCTTTGCAGCTGAGGAGCCGGTATTGACTACAACACTTAGCTTTGTCATATAACAAATTAGGCTATTACGGTTACTATTACTGGCTTACAGATGAACAGTTATTTACATATATAGGCACACAGAGGGAAACTCATTCATATGACATCCATAACTCATTCATATGCACCCCACCAGCAGAACATACTGGAATACTACAAAGCATCATACAAGCAATAAATGTTGCAAAATTGCACCAAATTTTAGAGAGCAGCAGGCAAYAAATGTTAAAAGCAGAGTCTATAAGTGATAGGAAGTTGAAACCATTGCTGTATATGAGAATTGATTTTTAATCAATTGACCAGATTATTCAAAGAGTTGAAAAGATAGGTTATAAAACTTAAGAAAAAGGGGAAAAAAGTGCTGAAATCAAACTCTCCTCAGTTAGGCTGCTACAATCCGATACAGGTCAATAGGATTGTGAAAGAAGAAGAAGAAGAAAAAAAAAGTACTATGCCACTCTGTTCCATATCCTCCATTCATTGTGATACAATACTGTTCATCTTTTGAAGGAAAAAAAAAAAAAAAAAACCCTTCGAGTTTCATGGACTATTTGAAAATTTCCATTGCTTTATACATTACCTAACTTTAAAATTCAGAATCTGACAAGAGAAAAATATTAACCATAGTCATTCTCAAATATATCTGAGAGGTTATGGCAGATAATTGTCTTCAGAGACTTGGGTGATTAAACTGTATTTGTTTTTAACTGCTAAGCTGTACTAAGACACCTATAAATATAGCCATTGCATTTTCACATAGGCAACTGCTGGATTTTTCAGTGATGCCATGCACAAGCAAAGATAGCCTACGTAATCATAAACAGGAGAGGAAATTGATCTGTAAGATGTTTTAACAGTTAAGACAGAAACAGTACAACGAAGAACATTTAAAAACCCTTTCCTACCAATATTTCAGCACATCATTGCAGACAGCAGTATCAGTGACCTGAGAAGCCTCAGGAAAAGAGAATAGAAAGGCTATCATGTGGCTCAGTGCCCTTGTTCATGCCAAGAGATACAAGAAATACARAGGATAATATCAGATGGCCAGGATCACTTTTATTATTTTTTTATGTATGAATGAGCCCTAACAACCTGAGACTGGTTTCAAATTAACCTCAGACAGGCACTTGAACTGGTATTCTCTACACTCAGCAGTACCAAAGCATAAGCTCAGGAATTAAACTATTTTATCAATGTTAATATTGGTACTGTTATTCATAAATAATAGTATAGAATTCACATTGTTCAGTTTAGCATGATTCAAAAAAAGAGTTATCTGTGCTCAAAATAAAAGCCATCTGATGAACATAAGCAAAATGCAAATCAAATCTAAATCAAATGCAAAACACGCTGAGATCATTAACAAATGGCTCATTCTCCTCTCACTTTATCCTTTTGGCAAGATTCTGGTTCCACTAGAGGTATAATAATTTAAAGTCTGATTTATTTATTTAGGAAAAAAAAAAGTGAGTTGCAACCTGAGCAACCTGCTCTCATTGACTCTGCTTTGAGCAGGGAGGCTGGACTAGGTGACCTTCAGAGGTCCCATTCAACCTCAGCTATTCTATGATACCTATAGCAGCTTTACAAATACAAATATATTTACAGATATACAACTATACATGGATACAAAATATTTTTTTTTAGTTTTACAAATATACATTAAATCTAATAAACATTTGGAAGAGTCTCTGAAGTCATTCAGACTGTTGCAAGTTTCCAGCAATTTCAGACTGTTACTCAGAGGTAGCCTAGTTTTACGTTTCAAACTCTTTTTCCATCTGTATCTCCAGTTAACATTATTTCAAACCAAGTGATCTTGGTGCTTATTACCTCATCATAAAGATGACCAGAATCTTACTGGCTCTTCAAAAGATAAATTGGGACTTTTGCAAAATCCAGGGTGTAATTTTGTGTAAGCCAGGGACCCTGTCTATTTGGACTGACTTTACATCAACTCCTTTCCAATAAGTAAAACTGCTAACAAAAGAGTAGTATTCCCTTGGCTTATATCGGAAAAGCATTTAGACAAAGCTTTTGATTTGGTCTTGTTATGGTAAGACATATTTCTTTCTGTATGAACAAATAAATAAGGAGAGCACAAATAAAAGACAGAATGCTTACAGAGAAAGAAGAGACAATATTTCTTCCCTTTTCTATATAGCTTTATAGCTGTAAGGGCTTGGAAACAAGATTTGTTTTCATACTTTTTCCACCCTGACCAGCACTGAGAATGAGGCCTTTTAGGATAAAAACTGTCTCAAATCACATAAAGAAATTGCATGAGTAGTTTTCTTATTGCTAAAAATAGGATAAGGGTAATTTAGTCAAAGACTGAAGATCATTATTTAGGCTGGGCAAATCAGAACTTGTTTCTGCATCAGCATCAGTTCCCCTGCCACCACCCCCTGAAAAATGAATAGTGCCTTTAAGCTATTGTTTGGACCACTTCTTTGGATGAAGGGCAAAATCCACACTTCATAAACTCTTTAGGGCCTAAAAGTAGGATTTGGTCCCCAGCACATTTACATGCTTGGGGAATCCTTAAGAGTCTTTGGGGTGCAGGCAGTTTTGTTGAATGCTCTCTCCAACACAGGCAGAATTTGGGTAGCCTACACCTTGCTCAAACAAAAGGAATTGCAGCAGAAAGCGGCACGTTCTTCTGTTTCAGTTTTGTTAGAGAAAGCAACAGCTTTCTCAGCTACATTTTGTAGTCTGAGACATAGTAGTGCTGTTCAAACCTTCAGAAGAAACCTACATACACACAGTGYGATCCTACGAAGTCAGTATTCAACATATCAGGCTCATTTTGTGCTAGATTCACTGTATTTGTGCAGTAGGGAAACAAGCTCTCCATTGATTTCTAAGATTAGGAAAGTTAACAGATTTACTTGAAAGGTAGAGCTTTAAATAAAAGGTTAGAACCAGCCTCGGGTTCTTCCTTATGTACCTCAGAAGATGTTCAAGGAGCATGGGTGATTCTTTTAAATAAATTTAAGTAGCTAATAAATAAAGCTAAGCATGAGTATAACATTGCTGATGCTGTTTGCAGTAGGATCAATCCAACTTCCAACAAATATACAAACTTAAGTGACTGCAGCTGATATCATTGGTAGGACATCAAACTTACTGAGTACCTTTAACACACGAGTCTAACTTACATGAAGACCAGGGAGACCCACACATCACAAACTGAAATAATAGATTGTAACTGTGTATCTAATTTGCATGTGGATTTACTATGAYTGCATGAGGATAGGGGCTAACTGCCTATGGAATCCACATAGCCAATTACAGTTATTTCATATGCAACTGTCCAATCTGAATGTATAATTAAAATAATTATATGAATAAATTAGACACATGATTGCTTTTGCATTTTGCTCCTAACTCCTCTCAAGATGAAATCCTTTCTTGTTACATATTGTTTGGTGGAAAGAAAAAAACCAACATTGTAACGAAGATGAAGTATAACAATTTTTATTCTTCATATTCTGAGTATTCCACTTCAGGATGCTTAAGTGGTTTTGCAAATACATCTGCCTATATATCCCCTGAACTTAAAAGGGTGCCATAATTGCAGCTGCAGAGAGCTGATAAAAGGAATTTAAGCTTCTAGTCATCAGCTGTATCTGAACTTACATGTTTCTTTTCCTACGTTCACCTCTGAGACTCTTTGCAAAGAAGTGCTGACATTTTGCCTCTGAACCATATAGTCATACCTGGCAACAGCATGAATAACCCAGAGACTCAGTTTTCTTGAATACTTTCTGAAACATAAGATTAAAAGTTAGAATCATGCATTCTTGGTAGTTATTTATAAATACCATATGTTGACAGTATTATTAGAATGTTTATGCTATGACTATACTGCTTTATTTCAAAAAGAATCTGAAAAAATAACTCCAAATACGCCTCTTAAGCGTTAGAGTCTAAATATTACAACTCAGTTCTTTGCTTAGGCTATAGAACTGGCTACAAGTGGGCCAAAAACCACATACCTGCATTTTATGCTGGTAGATATTCCATTAGCAGCAGTGATGGAAGCCACGCACAGCAACAGCAGCTCCCATATCTCTGCTGAGACATGTGAACTTCAGAAATGGCTTGAGCACACTTATGCTGTGAATACCTAAAGTCTGAGACTCCTTAGTGTGGCTAGCTTGTTGTATCAGCTTCTCTGAAGACTTTGTTCTTACGATTTAAGAAATATTGCTTTGATTTCCGAAAGGCTGTCAGAGCGGTACTCCTCAGCTACAGAAATGAGATTGGAAGCACTATAACCATTTGGATTCATTTGGATTTAGTTGGTTAGAAGAGCTACACCAACTGCTGTAGCCCAGAAGTAGTGAATACCAAAACACATTATGAAATACCTTAAACAAAGCAAGAATATTGTTTTTCAAATGTGAATGGTACACTCAGTGGACAAAAATTAGAAAGCTAGGGAATGATCTAATCTTTCATGCGTGGCTCACCTTAGACACATGGGCTCTTCAGCAAGTCAGACAACTAAAACTAATTCAGTGAATCCAAGAACTACAGGACAGGAGGTTTGAAGAGTTATCACAAAATTTCAGTATTTGTCATGAATACACCATAATTCATTAAGAAAACTGCATTTCTTATGCCTTTTAATCAGTATATTAAAAAAATCCTGCCCTGTTACCCATGAGGTCCTGATTAAATAAGATGCTTTTGAAGTTCTGCATATATGCACTGCAGAGTATTTCTAGATTCTTACAAGGAAAGGACAAGGCTTTATTAGTAATGCAAATACTCATCATTACTCAGCAGTCTGCAGACTTTATAGAAAGTTTACTCCTATACGTACCGTTTTTTGAATTAATGCTTTCAGAAGAATTTATAGACTATAATGGTAAAATATTTTTGATACCTAAATTTATATAAATCAGTGGCATAAAGTCCTATTTTTGTAGTGGCACATGTTTGCATTTTTATGTGGGAAAGAAGAGCTTAAGCCTACATAAACAGGCTACTGCAGTATTTTCTAAGCATTGCAATTTAGGCACTTAGGCTATTCGAGTGAATTACAGCATCAGGTCAGTTAATATATAAAGACTGTTTTACCAGCCACTCCAATACTGATATAACTGGAAGCTGCAGGCAAGCTTGGCAGGGCCCCAGGCCTAGCAAAAACTTAACATCTCTAAGAGGTTTCACATCTTGATGTTATACAAACACTGCATGGGAGATGAGAATGCCACATCCTTTGGATCACAGTCAGCACCTTCTAAGGTCACATTCGAGATAATCTAATGGATCTTGAACTGTTTTCTGTTAAATCATTCCATAGTAGTTACGTTTCAATGTTTTGCAGATATCTAGAGAGCTCTGATACAGCAGTGCTGAAAAATGCTCTCTGAGCTCAAAGCATGCTATGACGGAAGGCCTCTKCTCATTTTCTATCACCATTTGTGAGGGTCACAGGAGGGCGTAGGGTCCTAGGGTCCCTAAAGAGGACAGCTCCTCTTCCCCCGCTCCATTTCCAGAAGCAGAATTAACACCCTTGCTCTAAAGAAACACTTATGAAGGCAGGCTGCTCCCATCACTGTGCTGCGGTATTCACTTGTCTGCTTAGATGCATGAACTTACATACAAAGCTCTCGCCTAAGGGAAGCTCCCGGGATACACAGAACAGCACAAATCCGGTGCTTACCATCCTATTTAGATGCCTGAGGAGGTAGGAAGATTATGCTCAACCTTCCCCAAATGAAGTATTGAGGCTACACAAATTAATTATGCTGGAGTTGCGCGTAAAAGTTTTTCTGCATAGCTAGGAGGATTTTGTTGTATTTGTTTTCTTTTTTAAGGGGTAAAGCTGAGATTGTAGTGTTTGAATATTACTCTAGGAACAGGATCTTTGAATAGGACCAGCTTAAAAGAAGGACACATTTATGCTAGACTTAAGTACTTTATCCTGTATCCCATAAATCATGCAAAGACATCACAGATGATGACACAGTTTTAGATTCCCTCACTATATGTAATGTCCCAGAAGTTAATGCTAGTTTTGTTCCTGAYTAACAAGACAGCTGATTCAAATTGCATTATTTTCCTTTTCCTTTTTATGAGGGATGATGTACAAGTACATAGTGATTCCACAGTTCTATGGTAACTAAACAGTTTGTTGCATTGAAAAGGGAAAAATATATTTATGACGGAAAAAAGCTGAGCGCATATTAAATCCCAGTCATATGAAATTACAGTTCTGCAATACTCTGAAATATAATATTGATGTAGACAACAAGCATTAGCTAGCTTCTGAGACACAGATGACATGCATAAGGAAACAAGAATGAGTGAGAACTGTTCTTGCCACAGAGAGTACTGGCGCATAAAAGATTTTAACCAGACAGCAGTTCTGAAGCTGTCAACTTTTCTTTTTAGAAAACAAACAGAAGACAAACCCTCTGTTCTTTGTGGGCCTTTTTTTGACAACAGAAAAAGATTTTGGAGTAGTAATTATTATCATGATCTAAGTGATGAAGATCAATATCTGAGGAGTTCTCTCTACTTTAGTTCAAAAACTTTGAGTTTGGCACAGTAAAAGTTACATAACTTCCAAGAATTTTACTTTGCATTTTGATTATATCTTCATACAAAAATCTATAATTAATTCACATATAAGCAAACATTTTCAAGATATCCACCACAAATTTTAGGCCTTAGTTTGGGGAAGGGGTTTTTGTTTGTTTGTTTGAGAACACCCACCGTTGGAGTGGACTATCTGACTTCAGACAACATGACAGGAGAATTTAGACCAGCATATAACTATTAGTAAAGTGAAAAACAAAATTACAGTTAAGCTTAAAGTTGAAGGAATTCTGTATGAAAAGACTAAAGAAAATATTCCAACACTGGAAATATATTGAGGGTCCTGCCAATTTAACTCATCCTTTCCACATGTTGCGTCATGAATCCTTTGGACATAAGAAAATAGGTCCTATCTGCAGTGATAATTTCCATTTGGATAGAAATTACATACCATCACACACAGTATGCTGTGGCTTCTTCCTGGAGGATCTGCAAATCAGAGAGAGTTGTTATAAAAAGGACACTGCCATCAAAGATGGCACTATCTTTCAGATACAAATAACTCAAGTGCAAAAGGATAAGACACGGTACATTAAGAGTAATTGRGTAAGACAGATAAGGACAGATCCAAAGGATCTACAAGGATATATCCAGTATCAAATAAGCAATTTCTTATTGCATCTCTACTGGAAGCATGTATCAAGAGAACAGAAAATAAGATTAATTGAGCCTGTTTTACAATACCCAGAAGTAATAATGAAAATCACAAAGTGAACACTGAGACCTTTTACCCTGTAAGGTACAATGGTTATAGAAAGAGAATCAGAAGTGTCTCGTTCATGCAGAGACATATGCAATTAGTCCAAAAAAATATATAAATACATACACACATACAGAATTAACTGCCAACAAAAAAACAATAACTTCTTAGCAATTTTCCCTACTGAAGCTCTTTCTGTCTTTTTGCACCAAACAGAATGCCTCCCTGGTAGTTGACATTGTGTGAGTTGTGTGCAGAGGCGACCCCCAAGATGAAAATGGACTATCATCATGACAAGGTATAGCTACTTACTTTATTCACCAGGATCAATTAAATTAAATTAATATGCTCACTCTTAAAACAAATCGGAAATGAAAAAGACACTATACCATCTAGGTAATAAAAAACCATCTAAATTACTTAGGTAGCTGTTCTTTTCAAGCTTGCAAACAWTCTCCTCAAGAGGAAGAAAGTTATTCTTATATGTAAACTGAATAGTGACTACATTCTTTCCTGGGCTTGTCTTAGAGTTAAAAATAAACAAATAAATTTTTGCACTAGTTTTCATATCAAGAAGCCCTACTGTATTTTATAATGATATCTGGAAGTTTAAATGAACAAAGAGTAAAAGTCTCAGAAGAAAAAAGTAGAGGTGGGGGAAGAAGACTGAAGAATGAACCGAATCTTTTTTTCCCCCCTTTTCACTCAGCCCATACACTCTTGATTAATACATCTGTTCTTAAGCTGCCATAATTACGAAACTCCTGTGCTTGACTGAAAAGTACCAAATTGAAATGAAAGAAAAGAGAGCAAAATATATTTTTTGCATACTTCCTAATTTGTATTTTTATCTGTATTCATGAAATCATAAAAATTAGACATGGAAGAGACCAATTAAATCATCCAGTCATTCCCCCCACTGACAGCTCTGAATAATTCCTTATATTTTCAGGTCCTGAAAATGCAGCATTTACATACAGATGACAAAATACATTTTAATGAGCCAGGTTCTTTTTCCTGTGCAATCTGAGCAGAACAGTTCAGATGAAGGCAGCTCTTTGTCACAGTAGAAGACTTCTAAGGGAATACGTACTTCATTTAAGAGGAGTGCATGTTACTGTATCAAGTAGTGTACCAAAACAGGTTATTATTATGCATTTCAATACATCACAGGAAAAGAACAGATGGTAATTAAGATCAATCAGCACACCTTCTAAAGGCCAGTGTTGTGACTGAGAGGTTAAATATTACCTTAGACATTAGGCAAGATGTTCTAGCGTATAGGGTAAGGTAACCTTAGGTAAACTCTAATCCCTGTCATTCAATTAACGATCAGGAATGATCCACCATTAGTTCAGTACAAAGTCATTCTTTCATTAGTGAGCATCTCAAACTACCGGTTGGTCAGAATTGCAACCTAAGAATTTTTAGCTATTAATGAATAATTGGATCGAGATGAGTTTGTAGTGCAGAAGGAGGCCCTCAGGCTGACCTTTTATCATAATGTGACTCTTTTGGTGTGACGTTATGATCAACATCTTGCACTTCAGTGTGAGCTCCCATTAGATGTTAATGTCAAAAAAAAAAAAAAAAGCTTCTTATATCGCCCGTCTTCCCCCCCTCCCCCCGAATTAAAAATTACTTTTCACGAGATTTTAGGTAAGAATTTACTTTTAGACTTGGCTTTGTATCACAATTCAAAAGAGACGACTGGACTCTGGCTATTATTTTATGTTTTATTTTCTTAAGCTGTTCTCATATGGTGACATTCTGATGATAAACAACAAACTACTATAAGCGTGCATGTAACGTTTTTGAGCAACGTGTTCAGCAAAATTTGTAAAGATCAAATACTATGTAATGCAGGATACACTAACAAAATTCTAGATTACTATTCAGATAAGGAAAAGTGCATGACAATAGTGAAGTTCTAGCAAGTCGTGCRAAAATCCTGAGAGCACTAAAGAGAACGCGAAATTTGACATCAACTTCACCAGGACCTGTATTTGATACTATGTAATAAAAATACCTGTAGAGGATTTAGCTACCTGAAAATACTGGTAAGACAAGATGCAAGACTGAAATGTGAAAGAGGAACAGTTATAACAGGTCTGGATCATCTGAAATAACATGCTTTGAAATGCTCATGTGGCCAAGAAGCTATTTTGGAAGTTCTTGTATTAAAACCAGGATACCCTACAGACTAGTCAGGGGAGAAGCATAAAAACTTTTGCATAATTTTTAACATTTGAGCAACAGAATGACTGAACACTATATCAAACAGCTGGTAATAAGAAGAAAATAATCACTGCACCTATTTTTCTTCCCTTACAGAGCTGTAACTGTAAGCCTACAATGATTTTTCTATTTTTTTATAAACTTTTTCAGAATAATAGAACGGTTTCTCAAAAAAACCCTGGCTTAGCCTCAGAATCAGCATAACACAAAAAGATAATATATTACAAATAAAGATTTGAAATGTCATGATCTATTAGCAATTTCCCCCAAGCAACTACTAACAAAGCAATCCTGGCAAATGTGTACTGTTAGAAATCAGAGACTAAGAATCAAGCACTTAAATATACGAAATGTGTAGCTGATCTATTAGGAACCATTTCTCTTTTCAGATACACATAACAATGCTTTCAAATTTATACGACTGTGTTTGYAAAACATGTTTTACAAGCTGTGATTTTATTAGGGAGTTCTAAGTTTGTAAGACTTTTTTAAACCCATACGGTTTTCTCCCACTATTCATTTATGTAGGGGAAAAGAGAGCACCTGATGGAAACTATGAAGCAATGGTGTATCATGAATGGGAGCTTTGTTAAAAGAAGATTAACTCCAGAAAATGAACATACACCCCCCCCTTCAAGACTCATCCTCATCTTCTTTGTTTCACAGAGAATCACACACTGCAATTTGGCACATAAATTACCTTAAATAACAGTTGACTATTTTAACATATTACAGAAAGTCATGAGAGTGGGCAGGATCAAAGCCTGCTCTCCAGTATAATTTGCTCCCCTCTGCATGCATAAAGAGGCATCAAGAATTTAAAGGCATCTTTATACTTCACACCTTTGTCCTAGAAATTGGATTTATCATGCACCATGGAAGAGCACAGAAAGCAAAGTAATAGCAGAGCAAGTATCAGACACTCAAAATAAATGGGAATTGGACAATCCCACAGGTTGCCTTGTGCACATCTCACAGGATCCCTGTGGAACCACAGACACTGCTGTTAGCTCTAGTGCTGTGTTTATTTTGYATACCAAGCTCTTGTGTACTGACATAAAGAGCTGCTTTGTTTATTCCAAAACATGGTAATGTGTACTCTCATTTTTTAAGATATCACTTCAGTGACCCCCTACCCTGTTTCCTCGCAGAACATGAAATGAAAGGCTCCTTAGAAGCCCCTTCCAAATTTTCAAGGTTGCTTCTGGAACTGGTCCTCATAACAAAGCAAACCATTGTCACAGTGATGACATCCATTAGCAGCACGCTTTCACTCCAGAGATTTCTCAGCCTAAGGGACCAAGTTTGTGACAGCAAGAGCCAGCTTATGTCAAAATCACATTGAAGCACTGGAACACACTATCGGAAAAATTCAAACAACCACTAATCTCAACTCCTGTGAGCAAAATGAGTCTCCCTTTTCTGATTTTGCTATTTTACAACAGTAGAGAACAGAACAGATGGGCAGAAGGGAGGCAAGAGGAAGTGAAAATGAAAAGAAAGAAAGGAGGGGAAAATAACACTCCTCAAAATCTTTTGATTCAACAGAAACAGGGAGGGAAAATTTGGGTATTTGTGGCATTTGAGTGTAGTTGGAGAAATTACCACTTTTCCGTAGTATTTTTCTGTCTGTCCACTGATTTACTACTTTGAGTTGCTCAATTATTACAGGAGCTATTATTCAAATCAAGACTGAACTGGCAGGMTTCACACAGCTTTACTCCAGCCTATCTGAGGCAGATGGAGGAATCAGCTATTTTTGGCAACCATACAGTATTGATGCATCTTATTTTATTTTATTTTTTAAGTTTATAAACCAGTGATACGGAATGCATCTTTTATTCATGATACACTGAAGACATGAATAAAGCCTAATTTCATTGCTTCAGAGGCTGAAATACTCACTGTATGTGCAAAACAGCTGTAAGATACTTCTCTATTTTGACTGTGAAGTAACTGTCTCCTGGGGACTTCACTAACATCATAAACTATGATCTACGCTCCTAGTCTTTCTTTTGATATACAAAAATATGAATTCTGTGTGTGCATACTTAGTATAGAAATAGGAGATAAGCATTCCTGTGATCCATCTAAAGCTTGAATATAGTGTTTTCTTGGGTATTTTATCTTGTTTGTAACAGGGCCCAGGAGAACTTAGTGAAAAATATGCAGATGAAGAACTAGATTCCCAAAGGATATATACCACTCAAAAATAATTTTATCTATCCAAACTGTAACTAACGAACAAATGAATCAGTGAATTACATTCCATATTTCCATTCCCTGCCATCTGTTATTGGCAAGAAACTTTGTTCCCAGCTACAAGGCTCGAGCAAGCAGATAACCACCAATTTAAGAGAAAACAGTGAACACTGCATGGAAGAAGTATGGCTGCATTTCACAGAAACATATATTTGCACTTCAGTGGCTAACAGAATTTAACATTTACCAAAAGAGTGTGTGTGTGCAGGGGTGGAGGGGAACTGGTAACTAAAAGATATTTAAAAAATTCCAAGACATGCAAAGTTGTTTTTTTGTTATTAAAACAGGAATGCAGCACTCTGGGCTACATGCAGCTACTGAACAAGTCTTTTCCATTTGCTGTCTAGACCCTCAACACCTTTCATTGGGAGCCTATTCCGTCTCATAGTAAAAATGAAATAGGAGCAATACTCAGCACTCTCTTGCTTTAGCACTACAGCAAATGGCACTGCTGACTCAGAAGACTGTATCCTTTCCTTTAAAGAGATACTTGGCACATTAAAATGAATCCTACATATACTTCCATTTGGGGCGGGGGGAAAGTCTTGACTGGAGTTTGGCAAAGACAGCAGGATTCTTTGCTGTGAATTTAGGAAGAGGGTTGTTCTTTTGTTAGTCTGTTTTAGGCAATTGCATATCAAAACTATTTACACTACTGAAGCAACAATACAGAACCACTCCCAAAGTGTAAGCTTTCAGACTTGCAAAGTTTCATGAAAGAAGGGGAGAGAAAGATGTGATTCAGTTCAAAAGATCTTCAGTTCTGTTTTAGAAATAGTGGCTCTCATTGCCTTAACATTTATAAAGCACCTTTACCAACAATGATATTATTTACTACAGCAGATGCTGTGCTTTTCACCCAAACAGGAAAACTACACGGTCAAATGCAGACAGTCATAAGCCAGTTTCACCTGCATGCTGAGCTGGTAGGGAACAAGCCACCTCTACAAAGACCTAATTAACCTTATTACAGCCCCGATATCTGCTAAGTCAGAGATCCTATCTTTTAAGAAAGTTATATTCAGTTCTTTCATAATCAGCCTGATGAAATACTGTAAATAGAGTTTAGGCCATTCTCCCCTTCCCCCTCCCCCTTCCCCCCCCCCACCCCCCCATCAAATAACAAAAAACAAAGACTTTATTATAAATAAGTAAATGTGAGGGTGACATTGTGATTAATTTCATGAAGACATCTGTAAGAGAAGCTGGTCTCTGAAAAGGGAAGTTAATGAGAGATTCATCATTTTCTGGTTATCTCAGGAGGGCTCTGCCATCTGCAGAGAGCCACATGGAAAAAACAAAGATGCTTGAGAGAGGAGGGTGAACAGGTTAATGAGACTGAAGTCATTAGGGCAGTAGAGGAGAAGAGGTTCATGAGAGGAGGCTCTATGCAGCTTAAACATATCTTGTTTAAAAAGCATGGCTACGTCCTGAAGCTGAGACACCGGTAAATGACGTTTCGTGTTAGGGGATGGACTCTGAGAAGGGGCACGCGCATGCAGCAGTTTGCCTAGGGGAGCTGTCAGCACTACTTACGTGCTTTCCTTAGCTTCGGGGGCTCTGCCTGTCTGTGTGAACCACAAATATTAACGTCAAAGAAAGGACATTGAAGGGAAGTTGGAATCAACTAATACGCAAACTTATCACTAAAGGGAGGTTAAACAGAAATCTAGAGCAAGAACTACCGTAAGATCATCTTGGGCAACCAATATATTCTGAGTGTCTTTTAAAAAAAAATAAAAAAGCAAAAAAGCCATACAAACCAGATGAAAAACAGTGCATTTTTAAACTCCTGTGCAACCAAAAGAAAACATGCGTTACTTCTGAAAGTTCATTACCATTTCAGTGTATTTAGACTGCAGTTTAACTTGAATTAGGCTATGGAGAGGGACTAAAAATTCTTTTAAAACTTAAGTATTTAAATACTTGAGTCCCTATAACATAATAAAATATGTACCTGGTCTTATTGCATGACTGGCAGTCACTAAGCTGACCAGTCAGGCCATTTAAGATCCATCCTTCCTTTACTCTCATATATAAGAGGCAGCAACTAAGACAAGATTGCCTGGAGAATAGTTYTGTTTGAAATAAGGCACTGAGTTATTGATGGTTTTACTCAGGCTCTTTTAGTTTAAAACCTCAACCAGTATGGGGATTCTAAAGGAAGACATTGAACTTGGTTAGGATAAACCTTGAAAAAGGGAAGGGACAATATATTTGTTGGGCTGCTGCTGAATGTCTGCCTGTCTGAAACGCAGACCAAAATCAGATCTCACAAGCTAAGCAAAAGTTAAGGAGTCAGGAAACATGCTTCAGATTGGGGGATGCAGCTAACTGCAGTAGTCAGAAAACAGGAAGCTGCAAGAAACCTTCTGTGACAAGGAGTAAGTGAAGCCGAGCAGAACAGATCAGTGATAGGACACAGTTTAAAATAATAGGAAGCTGTTACAAACAACCAAGCTTAAAAATTCTTTTAAGGCTGCCTGCAGCCTGTAAGCACACCAAGGGACAACTGAAAGATCTTGTAGGGTTGGCAAGGCACACACCAGTTCTAGGCCACTTCCCATCTCCTCATGCTTATCAGGCTATTAGCTGAGAACTGGTTTATAGTCGGGAGATGTTCTGCCAGCACCTCATTGCAACCAGGGGCCCTGCTGCAGATCGCAGTCTCACCCCCACAGTTGCTCCATGCTGCCAGACAGGTGACAGACCTGCCATGTATCCCGCCTTCTTAGCGGTATAAGAAATCAGACAAGTCAGAGGATGATATTTAACAGTGTAATTCCTCAAGATTTTTGCAGAAGTGTTTGATATTTATTTGGTGTCTCCAATTTGATGACAGAAATATCAAAAAAATTATATTATTTGAAACCAGAAACTTGTATAAGAACTGAAAGATGTAGCTGAAGGTGATGCAGTCTGCCACATCCAACACTGCAGCTATGAGCACGCACATTAATACTGAGTGATTAGCATTTGTGAACTATTACGTATTATATAAACTATGCTCTTTTAACAATATTTTATGGATAATTTTTTTAAAAACTATTTTTAATATGCATGCAGATTAAAAGACCATCTAATTTATACTAGCATGCAATAGTACATGGCAGTCATATGTGCAACATCTGGAATTCAAGATGGAGACATCTATACTGACAGGAGTGAAGTATTTTACAATTCCATTTGCCTCGTTTTTACTTCATCTCTATCTGTCCTTTTTGCCTTCAGGACACATACTAGTCTGTCCTAATGAACTACAGAATAAGAAATCGGAATTTAAGAACCTAGTTCAGCAGTCTGTTTAAAGATTTCTGTCCTGCAAGAGGAATCAGTCACTTGAGCCAGAGTATAATTTAGACATTTAATATGATACTAGTATTAAGATCAATACTGCAGGTGTATTTTCATTCTGATTATTAAAAAAACAAAAAACCCACAACTCTGCTTCCATTACTGTTTTTTTACCACAACTTTCCATACTTGGAATCTGAGCTTTAACTAATATCTAATCTGACTGGATATTGTATAAAAGTCTTCAGAATATTAATTACATCCTATCCATTTTATAACAAGTACGATGTTTTAAGGCTAACAACTAAACTTGGCATTCCTTCTTCCATACACTTACATCTTTTGAATGGCAATACAAGGCCAGGCTGAAGGTCCACCTAGCTAAATATTTCATCTCTGATGGCAGCAAACATTTATGAAAACAGTAAGAAGGACAACCACAGACATACCTTGCCTACAATATATTCTCCTATGTAAGAATCAATCTTTAGGCTGTAGACCATCTTCAGTGAACAAAATCAGGCCTTATTTTAGACATAAAAGCCAAATTATTAAAAAGCACACATGCACACCACAGTTTTAAAAGCTGAAACAAAAACATACGGGAGTAAATTCAGATCTGTGGAAGGAAGCCAGGACATAGTCCAGGGATTCAGCTGTATCATAGTTACTAGCGTGTCTAGCTTAGCCCAGGGTTGGCAGACAAGTCACYCACTATTCCGGTCTTCAGGGCAGCAGCAGCCATAGAAAGCACGGCTGATTGGGGCTGCTGCTGACACCAACAACCTGCAGGCTGCCCTGAGACAGTGATTACCAACAGCTGCGTGTCTACTTCCCTCCGAAGTCAGCACTTGCCTGGAGCCAGAGCAGGTGCCTGTCTGTACCGCGGAGGGCAGCAAAACAGTAAGGGCTCCTGTGCCTACGTGAGAAAACTGGCAACCGCACTTGCTGCAGACTGCTCCTGCTGTGATGAGGAGACAGGTAACTTGTCTCACCAACAGCTGCTGCTCCCAGGAAAGCCCTGGGAGCCAAGCATCCCTATTCTCTTCCTCCCTTTCACTTTCTGCTCCAGTTCTGTCCTTAGAATGGCAAGAGCAGGGAAGAGGAGCAATTCATTTTTACCTCCCTTGCTGAGAAGCCTAGAGACAATTTGCATATATAATGTTATTTACAGTAAAGAAGTAAAAATTAACA
This sequence comes from Apteryx rowi, assembly GCF_003343035.1. NCBI lineage: Eukaryota > Metazoa > Chordata > Aves > Apterygiformes > Apterygidae > Apteryx > Apteryx rowi. Next base: position 428,887 of record NW_020448274.1, read on the forward strand.
GAGGGGAAAAGAGAAAGATTCATGTCTTGCTCCAATTAGTAGTTCTATGATAGAATTAGGAGCAGTTTAACAGCAAGCTGCAGAGATTGTCTGAAAGACCCAATTATTTATTAAACAAACAGCAAGCAGCAGTGAACGCTGCCGCTGACGAGAGAACCCTTCAAGAAGATTCTTTTCTGAAGCATCCTCGATAGATGCTTCCAAGGTTCCCAGCAACAACAGCTGCAAACGTGGCCCTTCATTTGGGAAAGAAAGAAACAGATATTTTCAGTTTTCAGCAGTCTTATTTATTGAGATTATATTTAGAGTTTAACAGTAGGAAAATAGTAGGAAATTCAATTGATTGTAATGGTCAAAAAACCTGAATACAGTGTTAAACTTATCTTTAAATTTCTTTCATTGATATAAGTCCCTCTGTTTGGGGGAAACCTATAGTGTAGATGGAGACAGACACACACATAGACAAAACTTCAAGCTTTCACATAGTATGAGAATGCTATTTGACTCACATTTTCTGTTTAATTTTTTCAGTTTGATGAAGGCCAAAGATCCTGACAAGTGAAACATAGTTCAAACATTTAAACTAATCTGATGGTTTGGCACTTCGTTAGCCCTCTTTTAGGCTGATTTATGAATCTTTAACACATCAGCATTTTCTAGAGTACCTTGCTCAGCATGGCCATAGTCCACAACTCTTGTCTTGGAAGCAAAATATGACATCTAAAAATAGAAGATAACTCTATGTAAATTCTTTCGGGGGATAGTAGGAGCAGGGGAGGGTGGCAGACACTCCAAAAAGAGTTTGGATTTCTTAGAGAAGTTATGGCCCATATGACAAAGGCCTCAGCTTTATGGTCTTGCCCCAGATACAGTTACATGAGTGAGACAGCGCAGGAATTCCTGCACAGTATCTAACAATGAAAGTATCTAACACCCCATACAGCAGGTGTTAAAGAGAAGTTTTAAACTATGTTTAAAAAAAAAAAAAAGAGAGAGAGAGATCAGGAAAAGTAGTTTGGGCATTAGGAGCAAACATATAACATTAAACAACAACAAACAACATTAGGAGGAAACAAAAAATAATGATAATCAGGAACGTGTGTCATGAATTTATACAACTGTCAACAAAACAGAATGGAAGGATGAGTCTATCAGAACCAAAGGGATGAGGGTCTGCAGTCAAAGGCCCACAAGCAGACTACGCCTATTAGAGACCTATTAACTGGCACTACATTAACAGTGTAGAACTCTTGCAGTCAAAAGAAACCTAAATCCTACCAAAGTGTGTCTTTGAAGGAGAGCAGCAGATAAATGTAAACAAAGACACAATATAAGATGCACAGCCCTTGTTTTTTGCATATTTGTAGGATGAAGGAGTAAAGAAGTTAAAATTTGCAAAGATTTTAGATCATTAGTAAGTAAAACCAGGGCAGAAAGGAGAAAAAAGAAAAAAAATCCAAGCCCRAATTTTAAACATGGGAGTGAAATAAGTTAAAACACCTTCAATTTTAAATAACATTATGCCCACAAATAGAACAGCTCAATACAATATTTGGGAAACACTTAGTAATCAGCGATACGCAGAATATTTCTGGAGACAGCCTTATGGCTATTTGACAAGGCTATATGCCAGAGCATGTTAACTGTAACTGACAGCACCTCTGACAGCCTGAGAATAAATGAACAGAGCTTTCCTAAAGAGGAAGAGATGTTGGAAAGCATGCTTAACCAAACATTTGAAACAATGATAGCAAATCTGGATTCATGGAGAATTCAGTCTAACCTTCAAGAAATCCAGGTAGAGTTCTGGTTAGGAAAAAAAAAACAACCCACAAATTCTTTGTGCCTCCTCAGTCAGATAGAATTATTGCTCCAGCTCTAACATTGCACCTAGAGAAAACCCAATGGTGGATTAAATTACAAATTCCTAATGGTGATATGGGCTACATTTGGTTGTCTGTAGTAGCAGTGCCTAGTTTCCAGGTGGCTGGAATAGGTTCCATCCATTCTGTTGACTCATGCATGCTTTAATTCACAGAAGCTTTATAAACCCCAGAGAGCACAAACTTCAGCTCATTTGCTAACCCACATACATCAGCCATCAAGGAATTAAGCCTCACTTGTCATCTGTATCACATCCTTTGAATCTACACTGCTACCTGCAAGTCAGAGGAGGCTGGCAATCAGAAACAACGTGGCCTTGATGCTTACTTTGCCCTGTTCGCACCTGAACTGGGCACCTCAGGCTAAGCAGTTTTTCTGGCCCTATTAGAGCTGCACAGTACCAAGGTTAGAGGAATACCTACAGCTTTGCCCAAATCAATTCTAGACAGCCTTCTCTAACCTCTGAGGAACACCAGACCTGGCAGAAGGCCACCAGTACATGAAGATGCCAATACTTACCCTCCACACCCAGCACAATCAGTGAATGCACATTTCAAAAGCAAAAATGATTTTCCTTCCCTACTCCCTCCCTTGCCCAAGAGCAGGTGTCCACAAAAAGCATGAGTGTTATCTTCATGCCCTTAACTGTAAGTCTCAGAGTTTTATGGGATGATGATCATGATGGCTGTATTCTTCTCCACATGAAACCACCCCACCAAGACTAGAAGAGCAAAATAAAGCTCTCTGCTGTCTTTGAGCCTATTCACTACAAGGAAAAGACTGTCTACAGGCCTTACTTATGTGCTTGAGACATGGCCCAGTAACACAACTATATCCGCATACCTTTAAATATTTGCCCTCCACAGTCTTTGCAAGAACTGCTGCTGCCGCTCACTTACAGTAAGCCATTTCAAGTCAACAGGCATAAGGCAAGCCAAGATAAGGGTCAACAGGAACTGCAGAGCTTGGACTATGTAGGCTTCAGACTGCTAAACTAAAATGAGATTATAGACATAATGACCTAACAGAGACGTACACATTTGGTGCTGAAAGTACAAGTCTCTATGTACTCTAATGGCTAGACCAAAAAAAAACCCAAAACAAAACAAACAAAAAATAACAAATCACCTCCCCTTCCTCCCAAGTTTACCTAAGCAAACTTGACCAAACATAATATAAATAAGCTATTTAGATGGAAAAAATACAAATAAAAGTAAGTAGGCTAAATTTTGCACCAAGCTTTGAAATGCCAGGTGGGACAATAATAAATGAGAATAAATTTGGCAACATCAGGTTAAGTGATAGATTATTAGTGCAGTTTAAGACTAAATGTATACAAAGCAATTCAGCAATACTTGGAGGACATACAGATGTGGCACCTCACAAATAAGGCAGCTCCTGCTGCTACCCAGGCCATTTTTTAGCATTCATTAGGCAACAAGCATTAAACATGAAACACACCATATAGCTGGAAGGGACTGGAAGTAATTTGCACTTTCCTGAGATGTGGTGCTATGAAGTTTTTAAAAAGTGTGATTTCATGACTATGACTGTCTTTACAATTTTAACAGTCCATTGTACCACTGCAGTAATTCAAAAAACATTTTGCAAGTGATAGGCTGAAAGACATGAGGTAACTWAGCAAGGAATTTTCATCTGAAGAGATCGGAAAACACTCACATTAAAGTGAGTTTGAATTTTATTAATACCTCAGGAGTCTGAAACTGTGTCTCTATAAAATAGTAATGCAGTCTTGACATCAGGGTTTGACAACTCCAGTGATGAAAGTGTAAATTCATTTTAACTCACATTCAAGCTTCAGTCTGCTGAGTCTAGTAGTGATGCTAAATTTTATATCAATACTGTTCTGATAAGAAGTACCTACTTATTTCACAGTTGGTAATTTGTCACTATTCACGTGAATTGAGTTTGAATTGACGACATACAGGAGAAAATATATATATCACCTTATTTTGAATCGAACTATTAGACCAACCAGCATTTGTCCCTAATTATGCAGGAAAGTACATATATGCACTGAAGTAAGTCATGCCCAAACTGGAAAGTTCCTGTCTAACCCACTGCAAACACAAAGAGGAAGATAGACTATCAGGTAACAAAAGTATTGCTCAGGCAATTTATATTTAACAAAACCAAGGAAGGCATTAGTATAATCCTTCTATCTAAAGACTTGATGATAAAAAGAACAAACTCAAGGAACAGAAGCCACAAAAACTCAAGTCCTTAGAAAAAATCCAACATGTTTCAAACACTATTTTAAGCAACTTAGCCAGAAACAAAAGTAAAACTGTAATACTTCACATTGTGCCTAGTGACTTGTAACATCACATCATATGAACTGAAGTGAGAAGCTATAAKAGTCTGACTGTTTTACCCTTACATTCCTCAAAAAAGAAGATTTTATGAAAGCATCTGAAAGAGCAAAGGCACAAATTTGCTTAAGCAGCTCCTAAGCTATAAATCAGATTTCATGCCTTATCTCATTTTCTCCCTGTTTCTTCTAACAAAACCAAACCAAAAAGTAAAACTAAGTTTCTGTTGCATGGTACCTCACATACTGCCTAAGCCTGCCTAAGCAGATTTAAGCACTTATATTATCTCCAGATTTTAATTGACCCATATATCCAAATTCTAGGCGGAGCAAAATAAGATCAAGAATGTATGTCTTCTTTCTCTGTAGGTTACATCAACATTCACTGCAAGAGTTCTTCACAGCCCTACAGGGTTCACTGAAATACCCAAGGAAACAAATTATGCAGACGAGAACTTTGCCAAAGTGCACTTTGTTCCCCTCTCCTCCACCTCAATTTAGTCATTTCTTTCATTCCCCAGTGAAAATTTCGTGCAAATATTTTAGACTGTGGATTGATTGCCAAATAGAAAATAACATTTGCTCTTTGTGATTCATTATTTGAACCAATTAGCAGATCACCTAAGCCACATGATACTTTTCTATTTGAATGAATGAACCTGATTAATATAAGAAGTATATTCCTTTCTATAATAATGTATTACTTGCAAATATTTGCATGTACTTACTACATCTATGAACAAAATAAAAAACCTCTTCATCTATAATCCACAAAAACATTCCAGTTCAGTTCCTTTCATAACACATTGACATATTTTTTTTCTTCTGCTATGGGTTTTATGAATAAAACCTCATTCCCCAAAAGTCTAAATACAACTAAAGAACAGACGAATTGTCACATCGGACGAGACCCAATGTCCATGTGGTCTAGGATCCCATCTCTGACAGTGGCCAGTAGCAGATGCTTGCAAAATGTATACTGGGGGAAGGAGGGGGCATTAAACAATAGCTCTCCTGCTGTGCCCTCCAAGTCGAATAATCAGCAATTTACAGATTTTTCAAGCTAGAGTCACCCAGAGTGACTTGCATGCACATATCCAAAATAGGTTTAAACATATTAGTGGAGGAGCCTATTTATATTTTTGGACTCCACAAACCTGTGTCTAGGCGTTCCATGATTTAGTGCTGTGTGAAAAACCCTCCCTTATGTTGATTTTATTTTTGTTAATTTGGTTCAAGTTTGCTGTCTGATCATTTCATTGTTTTCCCTTATTTCCTGTATTGCAAGGAAAAAAAAGTTTATCCTTTTTTCTATACCATTTATGATTTCATGGATTTGCATAATAAGGTCAATAAATGACCAAAGATAACACAAAGAAGGTGAAGAGGAAATAGGTGGGGAATCAACAGAAGTAATACAGGGTTGCAAAGACTCAGTCATGTGAATAGGTAGCCAGTCAGTAACTCATAGTCCACATTCATATTTTGGTTAAAGTAAATTAATGCACTTAAAAACAAACAAGCAAAGAAATACAATATTCCCTTGCAAAGACATGCTTCGAACATCAGTGATTATTGCCAAGCAATAATCTGAGTATCATTTAAAACTCTGAGGGGGAAAAGAAATTTCATAGCAATAATCATTGTAGTTCAGGAGAAGCATGGCAAACTGAAAACTGCTTTCTACCAGAGGGGTGCATTTGTTGACTGATATACTTAATATATACTGAAAACTGACCTGTCTAATTCCTGAAAGGAATCAGACAGAAAACTAGACTAGTATCAGGATATGTCTTCAGTCCCCACCCACATGCTTTCACAAAACAGCTACTGAAAGGCATTCAGTAGACAGAGATCAGGTTACCTAAAATACAAAAAGCTCAGTTATATAATGTAGTTTATTTTCTGGTTCCCTACTGCTCCAGCTCAAAGCTAACTTATGCTCCTAGATTCTCACAATAACGAGACAAGACTAGAGATTAAAATGAAGTTCAGAATTTACACACTGATTTTTGTAACTTAGAGGCTGTGCTACAGAGTTCCAATGAGATAAATGCATTTTCTTCACTCATCAGTAAGTGAAACTACTGGGCACTCAACAAGTATTTTTAGAATCATAGAAAAGTCTAGGTTGGAAATGACTTCTGGAGATTATCTGGTCCAACCTTCTGCTGAAAGCAGAGCTTTGCCTTAACAGGGCCCTTGGAAAACCTAATCTGAGTCTTGAATATTTCCAGCAAGGGAGACACCACCACTTCTCTGGGCAGCCCATTCCAATGTTTAATGGTTCTCATGGTGAAGAGCTTTTTTTTCTTATAGGCAGACCAAATTTCCCCTGAAGCAACTTGTGCCTGTTGCCTCTTGTCCGGTTACAGTACATCCTTGTGAAGACAGTATCTCCATCTTCTCTTTAACAACCTTTTAGGTATTGAAGACAGCAATTAGATCCCATCTTGGTGACCCTCCACTGGACCCTTTCCAGTTTTTCAATGTCTTTCTAGAACTGGGGGGACCAAAGCTGGACACAGTTTTCCTAGTGTGGCCTAACAAGTGTTGAGTAGAGTGGAATAGCCACGTCCCTTGATCTGGTGATTCTCTTGCTGACGCAGCCCAGGAAGCTGGTGGCCTTCATGGCTGCCAGGGCCCCTGGCTGACTCTTGTGCGGCTCTCTGACCCCCAGGGCATTTCCACAGAGCTGCTCCCCAGCCAGTCTGTGCCCAGCCTGGGCTGCTGCTTGGGAATATTCCATCCCCATGCAGGACTTCACAATTATCTTTGTAAAACCTCATGAAATTGCTAAAGTTATACTTCATGCATTTTTTTTCTTAATATCAAACTAAATTCACAATTTTTAGAGATGGCTAAACTTTAAGTAGCCTAGTAATTGGTTCAGAAAAATAAAGTTTGAAATTGTAGTAAGAGAACTGCCTGTTCCTCAAGAATCACAGAATTTTGTCTTTCTCTGCTCTTTATGACAGGTTAGTCAAGTCACAGCAGATTACATAAGACATTTTGTATGTCTAAAGCTGAACACTTCTGAGGTTCAGCTTATTGAAATATAGGATGTGAGAACAGAAACCATTGCCCTTTTAAAGCCTCCAGCATATGGTAGAGCTCAAGCTTCTTTCACCCATAAACCAAAAGCCAAAAAGGATTTTCCCCCAGAGTCCAAATAAAGTATTAATCCTTTATAGGATTAATAAAAGAAAGACTTTTTCCTTTAACTATAGAAAGAACAGAATCAGAGATGTCCCCTTACACACACTGCAAAGACTGAACCAAAACTGTAGTACAAGTCTTCTTTCTTCACTGTCCTCTTGTAGAAGAGCTTTCCACATGGGAGATGAAATGAAGCTTATCAGCATCATTGGGGAGGAACAGTTGCACATTTTTTCTATCTAAGCTTAAGAGATTGATTCCTTTAATGAGTGGAGCTATTGACCTTAGCAGTAGCTAAAGATTTTACTTACCTTCAGATTTAAAAGATAAAAAAGAAAATATAGCACTTCCAGATTAGAAAAGCTATTACACAAGAAAAAAAATCCCAAACCATTCCCTGTGAAGTGTCAAATTTATGAAACTTAATATGCTTCCAAGCAACTATATGAACCAGTGAAGAATAAAGCAAGGTTTTCTCCTTTTAAAGGTATAAGGCAGTTTCTAGAGAGTGTACTTAAGGGGTGGAATTCTTGCAGTAGAACATCACGGACACCAAAACTGTTTGGAAGAGAACTCTTTTAAGCACATAAAAACTATCCAAATCTCCTTCTTGCAAATACAAGTATTTCAGTGCTGAGAGACAAAGTAATCAAAAATTCCTTGCTCTTACATTCTGCCCTAGGAATCAGCTACCATCAGAGACAAGGTACTAAGCTGAATGAACACTTTTACTGGCTTATTAATGGCCTCCCCTGAATTCCTATGATTTTGTCCTGTGAAATAGACAAACTTCAACCTAAAAAACCCCATTCATATACTTCCTATAGCTGTATTCCAAAAGGTCATAGTCAAATAAAATTTTCCTTCGGCATTAATGTAGTCTTTAGAGCCAACTGCAGGCCACGTCACGACTATAGGTTTGGTTACTAAACCTGACAAAGAATTCAAAAGAGTGGATGATGGTTATCTAGTTTATGACTTGGAAACTACACAAACAATTCTCTTAATATCATGTACTTACATTTGACTGACTTTAGAAATTATTTGGGGTAGGGACATGCCAAAATTATTAACATTATGTACATCTCTCTCACTTTAAAATGCCAGCCCTGCAAATTATACAGAATGACAGAGCTGAATAACCTTAGAAAGGTTATACAATTTTTTTGAAACAGTACAGCAACAAAGTCCCCCAGTTCCCCTCAGAACCAGGTCCTATAAATATATAGTGACAGTCCACTAACCATCTTGAACTCTTTCAAGACGAACTCTTTAGCCTGAATTGAAATAATGTATTTCCATAAGTTATCTAGGGGCTTACAGAGTGTATGAAAAGAAAGGCAAGCATTTTTTCCCCTCTTTTACTTGTGACAATTTGCTTTATGAATGCACCAATAGGCAAATTAAAGCCATATTGTAAGAGGTTCACATTTTGTTTTCCCTCTCTGATAGATGGAGTTACAAAGGGGGATTATTTTATTTTCAATGTGATATAAGATTAACAAAGGCCTCTTCCTTTCAAGAAGAAAAGAATAGCATTGATTTGAAATTGTGCCTAGCACAGATGGTGATCACGCCGACATAATTGCTTTAGAGTTACCGAATAAATTGCAGGCTCTGACTGTAATGTTTGATGAGAATGAAACTGACATTCAAAACACTGAATTTCATTGACAATTGTGGCGCCAAGAATATTCATTCAAATTCAGCCATTACCTTAAAGATTTTTCCTAATTGTTTTGGGTCTCTTTTTTAGAAAAGAGAAATATCACAAATATAAAGGAGTGTACTACCATAGTAGTAACTCAAACCTAGCAATATCTTCAGCTGAATATTACATTATAGCTCAAAGTCTAGAGAGCAAACTGACACATAAAAGAAACTGCTACCAAGATCTGAAAACTTAATTTATAATATTAAATGCTTTGCAAGGAAAAACTACAAAAAACATATAAAGTAGATTCAGATAGTCCTGTGCATCTGTTAGGGCTATTTATTTTAGAGTCTTTAASATGGCTGATTCCATCATTCAGTCAAAAGCCAAGAAGTTGCAGAATCTTGCTTCAGCTCATCCTGCAAATTTTCCTACGAGACTACAGAAATGAAATAACACTGAGAAATTCTTCCCTGCAAATTCCCTGTCTTTTTACCCTCCCCTCAAACCTCCATATTTCCCCAGGAATCACATAGCTCTCTGAAAATAAACATGCTGTTTCATTTCTATGAAACAGCAATTTCAAGAGTGATGACTGCTTAGCTACAGAAGCTCCTGCTTAATTCATATCCATTAGCATATATAAATCTAAACCTAAATAAAACACATGTTTATGTTTGCTAGGCTGCTTCTGTGCAATATCTATTTTCATTCTTTCTAGATAAAATAACCAGGACTGGACATAAATAAAAGATGATCAAGTTTTATAGTCAATATTTTGCATTGAATATTTCATCCTTATCTTCATTATAAAAGTGTTAACATGATTATAGGAATATATCATCTCTTTTTACATTCTGAATGTCTTATTTGCCTTCCTAGTGCACAATTATGTTTTAGGCAAATAATTTCATGGACTTATGCACAGGTCCTTTCCCCTTAAAAAGCAGAGTTAGTTTAGAACCCCCCAAYGTATGTTGGCAGGTGAGATTATTCCTTCTATTGCGCATTAGCTTGCATTGCCAACTTTCAATCTCATCTGTCTTTCTGCCTTCCGGGCACCTAGCTTTGTCATACTCCTCTTGAGTTCCTCCTAGTCTTCTCCGGTAGTCCTAAAAGATTCTATATCAGCTACTCATAAGTGCTAAATATTATCAAAGGAATCTGTGAAGAGGAGATGCAGGAAAAGAGGTTTCTTGTCTGTTGACATATTTTATAAGACACACACACACACACACACACACACACATATATTGTGCACATGCATGTGTATACATATATATAAAAATGGACAGGATGAATAGGTATTTTTATTTGTTATTCTTTCACATTTGTCCTCATAGTATACAAGTACAGCTGACTAGATAAGTATGCAGTGCTGTACTATTTTGGATATTTTTCCTTTAGTTTAGTTGTTAGAACCTCCTGTTCACTCAAGTTTCAGCAATCATGATGAGCAGCACTGCAGCAGCAAAAAAGTTTCTAGGCAGCTGGGATTTGTACCCCTGTCATCAGTACTCACATGCTACTRATGGTAGTAGCACATGGTGTTGGAGTTGCACAAGCTGTACATGGAAAAAGTATCTAGTAAAAAGATAATCAACCACTTGTTTACTGTAAAGGTTACTGATTTATAAATGGAGCCTGTCACTTTAGAAACATAGGGTGCAGTCACAAACAGCAAGCACCAAAGAGGAATAACAGGGTGCATGTGGTTGGCGAACAGAGCTTTGTTAGAAGTGACAGCCTCAAGAAGCACATGTCATTACTGCTCTTTAATAGTTTGGTCTTTACAGCACAGGATACATGGATTACTCATTACATCAGTGTAATACCAACTTGTCACATACATGTTAACTTCACGTAAGTAACTACTGATTTGATAAGTAAATGCCTACCCACAAAATGATGGTCATTGTTTGCTCAGATTCTCATGAACTGGTATAAAAAGCTGAATGAGTTTACTTTTAGGAAAGTATAGATTCAAACAGACAAGAAAGATGAACAGAAAGCTCTTGGAAATACAAGGTAGTTCTAGGAAGCTACTTAAACATGTAATCACACTCATCCTAAAACAAAACAAAAACAGACAGGCGCTTGTCTAAGGGTCATATTGGAAAACAGGAGAATCGCAGCAAAATTCATAGCTCTCCAAAATGGTCATAAGCCTTAATGGACAAAATGCATTAGAAGCCTGTTGAATTATTTAGGTAACTTGAAGTGTTGTTGATATGGAGTCTCCGACAAGTGTCTGTTCAGTCTTTGTGCTTCACCTAATGTGCTTTTGAGGGTAAATCGATGAGTGAAGTAAAATAAAAGGAGGAGTTTTCATATCAAAATGTTTACTACAACTACTACTGCTACTACTACTACTACTACTACTTTTATTCCCAATACCTAACTAACTGTTTTGTCCAGCATGCCCTGAGCTATCCCGGATGGCTTCAGTTTCCTTTTAAAATTTGAACATTTTATAACATCTCACATTTATCAATTCTTAGCAAGTGGCAGAAGGAGTGGGGAACAAAACTGAATATTTCTCATTTCAAGTTTTGTTCTGCAGGTGAGTCAGGATAGACTTTTAGACCTGAGCTTTTAAAACTGTCTTACTAAAAAGCTAAAAATCTGCAGCTTATTATGCCATTAATATATTTAAAAGCTCCTTCTCAAGAGTTTTGACAGTTTAAGTTTTTTTTCCTCCTACTTACCAAGTTCGCACATATTTGGTACTTAAATTCACACATCAAAAGAACAACAAAAAAAAAAGAAGAAAAAACAAAAAGAAAAGAAAGAGCAAGTGATAAGGGCAGCCTGGTATACATCCAGCATTACAGATTTGTTTCTTCTTGGAAAAGAGACACATAAACAGATGTCCTTGAGGTTATCATGCAAAAATTTCACAATTTCAGCAGAGACTGATCAGGGCAAATCAGTAAGGTTAGCTACACTGTTAATTACATTAGGTTTAGGCAGTCAGAAAAGGAGTGTTACTACAGAGTTCCAGAAAAGCTGAAAACATTTTTAACACATAAATCATGGTCTACTTAAAAGTTTCATTGCAGTAAATATGGAGAGGATCTGGAAAGAGAAGTCAGCATGCAATTACCAATTAGTGCAATAACTACCTTACACAATTATTAAAATATTTAAAGATTAATTCATTTGTCAAAGCAACTTGTGATTCATTCTAATTCTAAGACACCCCTCTGCAGTAGAGAAGATTTGCAGCTTAAAATTTTGACAAATAAAGTTACAGGAAAGAACAAGATTCCACAATGTTCATCTGTGCAGGAAAGCAGGTGAGCAGTGGTCCAGAGAGCATGGAAATGCACTAAAAATTGCAGACTTAAGCTAGATTCTGGGTATTGTGTATGCACTTCCATGAAAGAAATGCACAGACTTTGTGGCAAAAACTGTGCTTCAGGATAAAAAGACTCAAAACTACAAATGACCGTGTGCTAGAAAGTACGAGGGAGAGAAACTGAACAAAACAAAACAAAAAGATCACAATACAACTACAGCTTAATTCTGGTACCATGCATAAGATGTTTACTGACTTTGAAGATAGTCTACAACAAGAAAAAAATGACAAAAACAAACATCCGCAGTATTAAAAAACCAGCAGGATCACCAGATTACCAGACATTGCCACCAAATTTTTCAGGTGTGTAACAGACATGGTAACTCCATCCATGATCCACATGCAAGATTGTGACTACAAATGGGAAAGAGAAAGCAACATTTCACTTTGAGATTTCAATATTTGAATGCTTTGTTTTTGAAATGAAACAAAAACTATTGTTTTCTAAAGATTCTGTATACTGAAATTTTACTGGCTTTCTTATAGTCTACCTGGTAAGACATTCCAGCACTGTGGAATACAAAAGCTATGGAATATCTATGATTAAAAACTAACCTGCTTTATGATCTGCCTTGGAGCATTGCAAGCTTTATTTCTAGGAGCCAAAAGCCTGGAAGGTGGGATGCAGGAGCTTCCCAGCTCTATGGTTCTCTGGCAGCCCACCAAGATTGTCAAAATTCATTTTTGACAACTCTGTAAGCTCAGGGAAGAGTTTAGAGAATCAAGCAGGCTATAGCTTACTTTAAACAAGGTGTCAACATTTTTTCTGAGACAAATTGGCATGTGTGCAGACTAAATGGTTTAGCTAAGTTTTTCCCAATCAGTGATATTGGCCTCCTCTGCAGTACCATATGTTAAGCAGCCGTATGAAGCAACACCATTAAGATGCGTCTTGAAGCCTTGTCCTTACCAGGAAGACACACAAGACCTTTCAGATCACAGTATTACACTTTTTAATATACACAAAACCACTCTAAGTAATTTCTCAGATTTGAGTATGCTAGCTAGACTTTTCATAACTCAAGGACAAGATGCACTTGAGGCAAGATTGACTATAAACCACATAACAGTTTGGGTTTTTCTCCAAAACTGTAGTGAAAGCAGGTGTTACTGAAAATTCAGTGCTACGATAATTGAATTGAGAGGTATATAGCCAACTTCTCATTTGAAATAAAATGAAGCATTCRAGTTCCATGCAGCTCTCACTTATCAGAAACACAAAGTCACAAGCATAAAACAAGAGATATAGAAAGCATTCACTAAAGTCAAAGGGAAAAGACAAAAAGAAAAAAAACAGTAAAAGTGGGAAAGATATTTGCTCTTGTATAATATACTATTAGGGTAAATGTCTCCCTCAAAAAACCCTGAAAATAGTCAAATAAACTGAACATACAAGATAGTATCAGTATTAAAAAAGTCAACCCAAAATTTAGATCAGTGTTCTACTACCTGACTCCAATAAGTTCTTCATCGCTTTCTCAAAACCAAGTCTTTTTATAGACTCTGAGGAGCCACAGGTGGTCATCTATATCCAGCACACATTTCATCTATACCCAGTATTTATTAGGAGATTCAAGACCTGTTCAAGGAGTATGTGGAAAAGAAGTCAGAAGAGGCACAGCATGAATGGGAATAAGCAGTATAGTCGGTGTGCCTTGGCACATTGACCCTTAATCATCTCCATTATTGGAAGCTACTATTCAGACTTCTGGGAAATGGGTAAAGTATCAGATACTAAAGTAATCATTAAAAAAGAATTTGCAAACCTCAACATGAATGGTATTAACACTGTTTCAGACAGAAGACTCCTATCTGCTCACAGTTAGGTCATAGGGTTTAACCTGAAATGGCTACACAGTAATCACATTGAAACTAATGAAGTGGCAAGCAATGGCAAAAAGAAACCCACAACACACCCATCAAGCAAAATATATGATAGTCTGTTCTTGAATGGAGAAGATAGCCCAATACAAGTTCTGGATGCCAAGTCATGGACATACCTTGGAACCTATCACTCCAACATTGTCGCAACAAGCAGCACATAAACTGACAATAGAAGAAAGTGGAGTAATATACAAAGACCAAACTTCATATGGATCAACAAACTGCAGTTCTAGTAGTTCTTTGATTCAAGTGACTTTTCCAGGATTTGATTTTTCCCCTCAGGACAAACAGCATGACAACCTGTGTATGTTGCAGATGCATAAAATGAAGCCAGGTCCAGGTAGACTTTGTAACAGCAACAGAATATTAATTTTTTTGGACATAATATCTGTGTGTATGCATTTACAATCTTGCAAATTAAGTAACAAAATACATTGCGTTTATCTGTTTAAAAATGGGATATAAAAGCGGACTTCACGATACAGTAGGARGATTCAGGATACTCTCTGACAAGCATACTTAAGTGTGTTGGAAGGAATCTAGAGCAAACTAGTAGCACTGTTCAAGCTTGCATTTTGCTTGAACTTCAAATAGCTGGGGCAGTATAGCTCTTGCAATTCTCCTTACTGTGGGCTGCACCTAATGGATCATATTGAAGCACACTGCTTATATTTTGTATTTCTATATCAAGATGTTCACTTTAATTTATTTTATTTACAAAGAGAGGTACCATTTGATCCAGAAGACTATTAATCAGTTCAGCTGGTGTCTCAGCAAGCTACTCAGGCGTGATGCATATGCTCCATTTCAATTTAAAATACAGCATAGATCAAGACGAATTAATTACATCCTCAGAATGTATTTCTTTTAGCTAGCAGAAGATTTGTACATTGATATAAATAGCTCATGGAGAAACTCAAAGTTAATTCAATCATATAAAAGCAACTCTCTCAAAACTAAACTAACCTATTTTCCAACTCAAACAATGTCCACTTACAGCCTGATTTTCAGAGACACCAATTACCCCGCCCCACCTCAGAAAAGCTTATGCTCTTTTTCTGCTTCCTTCAGAAATACTTTCTTTTCCAGGAAAAGTCTTTTTTTTTCCCCTCTGAAGAGTGAAATGACAGCCCTCATCTGACACCACAAAAAAATGCAGAATRGAGGCTCCTAAAATATGCTAGAGGAAGTAAAAAGATGTGGGGATAATAAAATTGTCTCAAAAACTGAAGTGAGCTGCATGATGGAGATATTTAGGAGAATTTCAGTTGCAGAAGAGAATGTATGATGTACACTTGTCGTTCTCATGACAAGGGCCCTGTAAAGACTTACAGAATTACAGTATTAATAATTAAGACTGATGGCATAATCAGGACTTTATCATCAATGTTATTTTTAGAACAAATGGAAAATTTTACATATCTTTTTTCTGAAATGAGAATTTGCATGATATAGTTATTTTATACATAACTCACATGTGCTAGTAAACCCCAGGCATTTATCTTACCCTTTTCAACTGGAAAAAAAAGTCTATTACCCAAGAAGTTTGCATTTCCCCTTTACCATCTTTATCAAAACAGAAATAAATTTGCCAAAGAGCAGAGGCTGTAATCATACTCACTACCCAAAATATGCACAAGGTGATCTCTGAGCTCTAGTCAGCACCTGTAAGACCTCAGCTGCAATTTTCCAGAATGTAGGCCAATTATAGAAAATAAGAGAAAAACAAGAAGATCAGAGGCCCGTGCAGAATCTGTATGAGACTAAACAGCCTGGGATTATTTTATCTAAAGAAAAGATCAAAGTTTACATAAGTCTTCAAATAAATAAGAACTTGCTTGAAAGAGGAGAGAAGTAATCAGTTCATGGCCACAATAGGACAGAACAAGCAATAATGGGCTTAGTTAGTAAAGATTTGGAGTAGCTATTAGAAAAGCTTCTGTCAAGACAGGACCAGAGACAGATTGCTTGAAGAGGTTGTGGAATCTCCATCATTTGTTAAATACCTCCAAAGATCTGATGAACATCAGGAAAGGTTATAATAAGCTAGTTCTGGTTTTGGATTGGAGGCTTTAGACAATTTCTTAGGGCCCTTTTCAGTCTGTGATTTGATGTGAGCCTGGCTCATTTTGTACACTGATGTTTGCAGATTATGTTTAAAGGCTGGAACAAATTTTAATGATTAAATATTAAGCAATGGAGTCTCTCAGTAATTTAAAACATTTGCCTCCTATTAATGACTGCTGTTGAACAAGACTGTGGTATCCTACTTTGTCTTACTTTTAAATGAATACATAATAATAATGCAGAGTCCAGTAAGATTTTTAAGAGATTTAGCTGTAGATTCTACAAATAATACCTGAATTTCTTTTTCCTCACTAGGATTCCAAATTCTATYAAAAGTCATTGGAATCGTTGTCTTAAGGCATCATCCCCTTAATTTGTTCTCCTTTGACTGTCAGGTTATTGGGGTTTATGGCTCTAAGACAGTTTCACATCACTATGTAGCACACATTATTTAAAATCGAGCTGGCAGAATTTATGCTTTTCATCTGATCTGTATTATGTTACCGAATCTTCCTCACTTGYCTACAGATAAACAGATTAAAGTAGCAAGGTGACTTTTGTGTTATTCTAGACAGTCCYAGGTTTTCAGGGCCATCTGACATTTTGTTCTTTTTCCACATTTTGACCCTCACTGGTCAACTAGTCAGGTATGAATTTTAATGCACTTTATTTCGTTTATATGGTATGTCACAGGAGACTGCCCATAGAATGTCTGAATTGTGAAAGAATCTAGAAACAAGTGTCACAGGAGCTAAAGGTTGGCCCTCAATCATGAGCGCCAATCTCAGGTCTTACTGTATTATCTAGCAACACATTTTATTGAGGAAAAGTATAGAGACATTACTGTTAAATTCTTTTGCGCATGCAATACACTAGCTTTGTGATTGTATGCCTCATTTGGCAGTAAGTCTATGAGGCAAAGCTAACTTGTCAAATACGTTTTGAACAAATTTGAAACAGCAGATTAACAGGAAGGTCTGATCTGTTCATGAGGTTATGACAGGTTTTGAATCAGACTGAAACATGATACAAAAAAAAAAAAGAAAAAAAAAAGAACCCCCCCCCAATACCCACAACTCCCCTCCCTCCACCCTCCGCAAATTTCCAAACACAAAACACACATGCTAAAGCCAGATTTATTATATCATTGAACTACAATCTAAAATACTCTTTCTGGGAAGACTACTGCCTAAGTAACTGATGAAGATTTTCATGTGATAGAGGCTGAGAACTCTGATAAATTATGTACCATTTAATATATTGGAATATGTCTGTGTGTTAATGATTGAATACAGATTGTAGAACTAAACTACAATGTGTGAACTTCCCTTGCAAGGACAGCAATCCCAACAGCTACTGAGAAGGATCTGTCAAATATCTAGTACTTTGGATTTATGATATAGGATTGTGGGTAGATGCTGTTCTTTGTCTTTTCTCCCTAATAATAAATGAAGCCATTTTGTGGTTGTACAAGCCCTTCTTTATCCCAGCTTCTTCTGGAATACTGGATTTTGATATATATCCCATGTCTCTTCCATACGTCCCTTTTTTAATTTAAAATCTGTGTGTGGCCTTCTGATTCAATAATTTGTTGCATCTCCCTTAACTTAGTGGAAACAAACTGATAATTTAGTAAGGTAGGGGGGTATGGCTCCTTATTTTATGCCCTTCCAATACTCCTCACATAGAAATTCTGTCTATTCAGTTACTTCAGTTTCTCTCTTTTGTGTGTTAAGCTAGTTCACGCAAGGAGCAATGAGAACATTGTCATATTGAGGCCTTACAAGAAAGGATGCATTCATTAGAACAGCTCCCTGCTCTGCAGGCATCATTTAAGCAATGACACCAACCCACAGATCTTATTCCAGCGACAGGGCAAAACCATAAGACAACAGCCCTAGCTGCAATACTGAGTGACAGTACAGAAGGTCTGATTGTTTCTGGAGCACACAGGCAGTTCCTTAGAAAGAGAGTAGCCTGAACTAGGCTACTGCTGCCAAAACAATTCATACTGCTTGCTCCCCACCTCCTTCTTGGTCAAGGAGTGGAATGGGATCTGGGTTTCACAGGGATCAGGCAAAAGGCAGATGGGATACAGTACAGTCTGTTCTCTGAAGGGACTGCTGGGAAGAGGGCAACTAGGAAAAGATTGCATGAACTGACCTAGTTAGCCATAGACACCACTAAAATAATTCATTGATAACTAAGCTGTCATGGCCTGTTCCATCAAATTAACAGGAACACACTTTATGCACAGGTTAAAACAGGTAACAGTCCTTATTTTCCTAGACTTGCTTTCCCCTGTGTAATATCTGAAGATGTTTGAACTTATCATATCATGTCTATAAGAAAGTGTGACCCCAAGCTGCTGTAAGTCATTGATTTCTTCTGCCTCTAACTGTTCCATGCAGATTTATATCTGCTAAGACTCTCTGAAATCATTTGAATCATAGAATTGCATAGCTGTAAAAAGAGRATTGAGTAGGCGCTGATGATTATGCTTATGGTTATTGTTTTGTCACATGAAACTCTGCAAAAACATCTCATGAATGAGTCATGGTGAATTATGTTTAAATTCTAGATTTTGTGACTCATTGATTTTTCACATTGTTTCATCCTTCCAGCAGTCTTCTATATAAATCTAAGAGACAAATGCCTGCTCTGTCACAGTATCCAGAAAACAACAAAAAACAACAACAAAAAATGCTGTTCATCTACTCCCAAGCCATCAAAAGTATCAAGAGTGAAAAATCTAGATCATCCTAACCAAGGAAAGGAAGTAGTAAACATTTTTTGCATCTTCTGTATGTCACAGCCTGGGGAGCTATCTGCTGGCAAATCAAAACATAGCCTTGTTGAATAGGTGACAGAGCAATCCTATTTATGGCATCACAGCATCTGAAGCTGTCTTTTTCTTGACAGGTCTTGACTGCTTTCATCAATAGTACAAATCAAATCTGAACTAGTACTTTTAAACACTTCAATCATTGCTTTAAAGGAAGAACTGGAGTTTTACTTTAAAATAAGGCTTTTTCTAGCTACTAGTCTCTATTTCTAATTCTTTGTAAATTCTTGGCATGAATTCAGCAGGTATCATCCTTTACCATTACTGTTTCCTTTAAAAGCACAGCTCAAGCCAATATTATCCAATGTCCTACTAGCCCYGTGTTAGCTTGTAGCACTAATGACATTAAGAACATTGAAAATTGGACTCATCATAGAAAGCTTATATTAGAGCAAACTCAGGGCCTGGGCAATCACTTCCTTCATTGCTGTGTACCTGCTTCCTAGGAATAAATATAACTCATTATAAGAGTCATATGGTAGGGGATACTTCCGGGGCACTGGATACTAGGACAGTGGAGAGGGTTCAGCCCCTTAGTTGCAGTTGGGGTGAGGAACATGGCCCTACCGTAACTGCATTGCAGCATCATGGTCCACTCCATGACTCTGACCAACTAGGTACAACTAGTTCTCAGTTACATTTGCATCAGAGCTGTGGCTTCAGGTCTAGTCCTAACTGTGGGGGGAGCACCCAAGTAAGCATCCTTACTCGGCACTAGTCTGTGCTCTGTAACCAAGCCTGGTGGACATAAGCCTTCTGCTGTCAAGAAAAGACTTCAGAGATTGTACCAGCTAACGCCACTTGAACTGTAATGTAAGAGTTTAATGCTTACGAGCAAATTAATCTCGATTTTAATTACTAAAACTTCTCCTCCAGTGAATAACCAAAATCTACAGCTGGCCTAGACATCTCACAGCTGATGAGCCTATTTCAGAGCCTCATTTTATGGCATACTGTTATTTTCAGTTAACACAGAAGCACATGTGAAACATTGCTAGCTCCAGGATCAATTGTATGGGGGGGAGGGGGCAGAAATCGAGGACACATCACATTTATTCCATAATATAAAGCTTCAGTGCAAAGCAGGACATGCCAAAACAGCTACCTAGTGAAAAGTAATTCAAGAAAATGCATCATGCTTTGGATTTAAGCAGAATTTTTATTATAATAGGAAGCTTGTTCTTATAAAACTTTAAAGTTTAAATTACAAATACAGCATGCTCCCAAATACTAGACAATATTTTTGACTTTCTCCTCCAAAATCTGCTTCACTGAGCATTTTGAAATCAACAGAATCATCTTGATTTTATGCTAGCGTTTCTTGATGGATATTGATTTGGTGAACATTATTGCATAAGGCTGAAAAAAATTTAAGGCATCTGGGAAGCCAGAGGAATCATTCAGTGATTGAATTCAGACAGAGGCACATCCAACCACTACTGAATGTCTTGAAGGACAAAAGAAGCTGGTTCAATATTAGGAAGCTGGCAGAATTTCTTTGTCTTAGAAGTTATTTGTTTTTTCAGTCTCTGGAATCTCAGCCTGTTTATCATTATCTATGCCACTGTTGGTGTGTGTTTACAGAGCTCTTTCAGAAGTCTAATAGACTACTGATAAAAAACAGTTAAGACAGAGTGGGATAGCCAGTCACCTGTATATATACTGCCTTAGTAAGCAGTTGGCCAGGCTAGGCCAAAGCAGCTGGGAGCTCAGGATATGTGATCAGAATCTACCCAGAGAATAACAGGCTGTTTTTGTGATGCACAGATCCTGAGAGAAGATGGCAAGTGTTTACATCAGTAGCACTGCTGTTAGCATCTTTGCCTGTACTGGTCAAGATCTTTGAGAAGTATTTATATAAAACTTTCTGCTTTGCTAATTAGGCAAGTCATATTACCTATGATAAGAGGTACTTCCTGATGAAGTGAATGAGCTACAGGAGGAGAAAACTGTCAAAAGCTTATGAGAGCAAGAAAACTTCAAACAAGTTGCATAAACATCTAGTATTCAGGAAGCCAGGTAGCTTTAATAGCACTGCTTTGGATTTTCAAGGAAGACCAACAAGCAGTTTTACAAGAAGGAGCTATCTCTATTCCCAATTCTGGTTGCTGATGTCAAGAACCATTATGTGGCCCTGGGAGCTAGAAGAGAAAAACAGATTCCAGCAACCATGATGAAGGAGCTGCATGCTTGGCAAGGTCCTGATCACCACAAGGAGCAAGGCAGCAGTGGTCAGACAGCTTTCTGGGAAGGCCAGAGGTTTGTCTTACAGTATGTGCCCTGCTTGCAGAGGACCAAAACTCAAGCTTTGTAAAACGCCAAGTCAGCCTCCCACCTTTTATGCCCTTTCAGGCAGATTCTTGCTTTGAAGGCTGAGCTTTGTTACCATTAAATCAGTAATCTGTCACCTCTGAAGCCTAGCTGCCTCCAGTCTCCCACCTCTGTTCTGTAATTACCTACCAGGCTGCATTATTACTTGAGTATGTTCAGTTGCTCACCAGACAGGAACTGTCTCTCCTAAGCTCTCTTTGGGAACACTCCAGTTTACCCCATGACTTAACACATATAATTGTTATATAAATAAGTAAATAAATAAATTTATACACACACACACACACACACACATATATATATATAATATAGAACATATATATGAATTGCTGTTCATCACAAGAAGAACAGAAAGGGAGAAACAATATGGGCTTTACAGCATTAACCACATGACCATGCATATACTATTCATGAAAGATCACAAGCAATGAGTAGAGGGATGAAGTTATCAGGCACATATGTAACGTTTCAATCAATACCTGAATTCTTACATGTTTAAGTTCTTACATAGCCTTCTTTCAAATTCAAAGTGAACTACTTAGTCAAATTAGCAACTTCTTATCTTTCAAGATTTCAGGCCTTTCTGAAAGGATTGTTCTCAAGGCATCAGTTGTAGGCCCACTACATCTTTCCCATCCCCTACCAGCCGATATTCCTGTTGGATAGGCTCAGCCATCATCTGTTTCATTTTACTTGTGCCAACACACATTAAAAAAAACAAGCATCAGATCAATATGAAAAACAAAGGAAACCCACTCGAGATCACAATTAAAAAGCATACTGAAAGCCTTACACCCAGGTGAGGCTAACATTTTAGAGGTGTACAAATAGTTATGGAATACTTCAGAAACTTGTCACAGCTATAGATGTCTATAAATGGGCTAGAAACTTAACTCTAAGCATAAATAGAACACTTTTTCCTTTCTGTAAAAGAAAAAAAAAAGAAGAAGAAAGAAAAACCCACATACCCATAACCTGCAATTATTTAAATTGTATGGATAAGCAAGCACCCCAAATCACTTCCTATTCTCTCAGAGACAGTACTACCATCCTCAGCAGCTAAGGATCAGAAAAATAAGGCTTATTTCTAAAAGGCTTTAATGTATTCATAATCCTGCTCCAGGACTTTGTCACTGTCATGCTAGGTGTTCTGTATAAATCAACAATGCATAAGTAATTCTGTATATAAAGTATTTCATATTACTTCTCTGCAAGAGACTTAATTTGCCCTGGATATGCCTGGACATGCTTTGTATTTAATACATTGAATTTCTCAGAAGAAGTATCACAGCTAAGTTCTCTTCTGTGTGGTGCACCCAGAAGAAGTGAATGGCTACCATCTGCAATTAGAATGAAATAAATAAGAGCACAGAAAATTAAACAAATTCAGAAGAAGAAAAATATTTTGGAAAATAAAGTGCTCCAGCTGAGAGGACAAAAGATGTCAGGAAGTGGAGGAGCATTATATTTTGCTTAGATACATTTAGTAAAGAAAGTAATGGTACAAAGAAGAAATAACACGAACCTTTAATTGTTTGTAGTTCACGTTTCTTCTGTAAAGACCAGTCAGAGTTAGCAGAAAAAGTAACAAAACTTTTCTCAGAAAAATGCAAAGCATCAGCAAGATGTCTCAAGCAAACATCGCAGCAAAAATGCCTCAAGATACATAATATGCATGCAGCAAACCAGATTACATTGGCAATGTCACTCAGAGTCAGGTGTCTGAATTATCCCCATCTATATAGTCTACTATAGGCTCAAGTATAGGCTAAATAGACTAAGTCAAGGCACTGTGCCCATGCTTCAGATTCTGTATATTATGCAAGCCTTTTCAGGATCAGATACTTCCATGGAACACATTTTTCTACCAGAATGCATATATGAAGTTGAAATGGGGCACAAGTGATGGGTTTTAAGTTGCCATTTACAGCAGATTTTTGGAATTACCCTGCAAGTTTCACCTTGATGCTCAAACATTGAAAAAAGCTCACTGAATAAGAAAATATTTAAATTACAATAGATACTTCTAACAGTTTCAGTTGCAATGCTCCTGGCAGGGGGTGGAGGTGGGAAGAAAACCCAGGAAAGGACAGACTGGGGCTCTTCACCATGAGAATAGCCATGATATAATTCCATATAATCACAGAAAACTGAGTGGCATCAAAATGATTAGTTAGGAGACCAAAACACCCCAGAAAGATTCTATTTCATGTGTATGGTTTGTGTTAGGAAACTAGTTGAAATAGCCTAAWTAATAGAACAGACTCAGTTACTATATAATTACTATTATATTTGCTTGTAAACATGTTTGACTTTGATCTGATAATCTACATGGCTGTTTTAATTTCACTGAAGAGAACAGCTTGGCTTTTTGAAAGACTACATTATTTTGCATCGTTGTTTTAAACTATATCAGGGTGAACTCTGCTTAAACATTTGGCGGTTGTTATTCAGAGAAGTGAGATGTACATATGAATATTGGAAATCTTAGCATTGAAAGCTTAGAAAAGTTCTGTGAATAAAGTGATCTTTGCTTTTATATTCTGTTATCCTGAAAAGTGATTATATACACTTCTACCAAACAGCTACACAGATATCACAAAAAGACATATAATGAAAACAATACTAAGTCACAGTTAAAGAAAATCATACAGGTTCATTTTAAATAAAAGTATAAAATATTTACAAGCACAGCAAATGAGTACAAATTTTGAAACAATACAAGATATAAAGCCTATGCTAATCAAAGTTAAAAGTGTAATATTTTAGTTCATGCAATATGTTCATGGAAATGCAATTGGAGGTCTTGGACAATTTTTGATAATAAGCATTCTCCAACAAGCATTTAGGAAGCACAAAACTCTTCACTAAAAAGGTCTTATTTCTCAGTCAGAGTTTTTCAAATCTGAGTAGTATTTACTGAGACATAGTAC
The DNA here is from genome assembly GCF_003343035.1 of Apteryx rowi. Classification (NCBI taxonomy): domain Eukaryota; kingdom Metazoa; phylum Chordata; class Aves; order Apterygiformes; family Apterygidae; genus Apteryx; species Apteryx rowi. Next base: position 453,337 of record NW_020448274.1, read on the forward strand.
CACGGAATCATATGCATAAGGAGACTTGAATTGCTAGTTAAAAAACCCTTCCTAAGACAACTACTTAATATTGAGAACTACTAGGTATATAGATTAATAAAATAAAAGTTACTGCTTTGTTTTTCTGTGTGAATAGCCTACCGAAATACATTTGAAAAATGTATTAAAACTAAATCCATTTTATCAAACTAAAAATGACTCAAGCCCCACATATTAATCATAGGCAAAAAAGAAAACTAAAGTCATTTTTCAAGCCACATTATTTCTAGGAACAACTTGTTTTGATTCAAGATGACAAATGTAAAGTTACCGCTAGATAAGTATAAAGCCTCTTTGTTTGAGGTGGTATGAATGAAGTACTTCTACTGACAATTTTTGGAAATAAACAATTTTTTTAAAGTGATTTAAAGGGTAAAAATAGCACTTCTATTACACTCATACAGAGCAACTCCTATTCCAGACCAAGAACTTCAAATCTGATCAGCTGGCCTGCAAGTCTGACACCCATCATATTCTTACAACAGAAGCACTAAGCACTAGACAACTGGTTATAACTGATGGAGCTGCATGGAGCTATAGGAGCAAGTACAGCAAAGGGCTACTAAGATATTGAAGGGACTGGAGCATCTCTCTTATGAGGAAAGGCTGAGAGAGTTGGGACTCTTCAGCCTGGAGAAGACTGAGGGGGGATCTTATCAATGTGTGTAAGTATCTAAAGGGGGGGTGTCAAGAGGATGGGGCCAGACTCTTTTCAGTGGTGCCCAGTGAAAGGACGACAGGCAACAGGCACAAACTAAAACACAAGAAGTTCCATCTGAACGTGAGGAAAAACTTCCTCACTGTGAGGGTGACAGAGCACTGCAACATGTTGTCCAGAGAGGTTGTGGAGTCTTCTTCCTTGGAAACATTCAAAAACCGCCTGGACAAAATCCTGGGCAACGTGCTCTAGGTGACCCTGCTTGAGCAGGACTAAATGATCTCCACAGGTCCTTTCCAACCTCAACCATTCTGTGATTCCATGACAGAGGTAAGGGGGTCAATAGTAGTTGTAATGTTTGCAGCCTGAATATTACAGAAGTATGCGGAGAAACATGACATTTAGCATTTGTTGACTTGGAGAATGCTATCTTGGTCCTTCTCATTACTGATTTAATCTATTTCCTTGGCATCAGTGACATAAATTTTCAATAGCCTCAAAGCACAATACCTTAGTAAAACAGAAGTCTCATGGATGTGATGATAAACATTTTTCTTCTAATAGTATCTTGGTTATCGCTTCAGTTCTGTCTGAGTTACAACTGAATTAACTGCTTTTCATTCAAGTACTGTTTTCTATAGGTATTATAAAATCCTTACAGTGTCATTAGCTCTTGTGGTATATATTTTCATAAATCAAATGGAATAAACAAGAGAGAAGCAATAGGTATTAAGAAGTATTAAGTGCTGGTGGCRGCACAATGAGAGAGCTTTCACCCAGTAGTCTTCTCAGGTCATCTCTGTGGCCTCTTGCAATATAAAGGCTGAAAGAGGACTACACTCACTACTGAGTGAATTGAACAGACAAAACTGACTTTCAGAGAAACATAAGCCCATATTTTCAAACAGCCATTCATGAAAATGTTTCAGTGGAATTTTACTATATTCGGCACATGCAAGCATGAAGCAAGCATTATTCAGATTCAATCTGGCACAAGTAATGGAATATGGCCTCAGACTAAATTTGTAGGAGAACTTCCAGTAAGTGGTGGTGGTCTTCTCTGAACTCTCTTCAAAATCAAGTATGATAGGAAAAAGTTGAAAGAAAGCTTAAGAAGCATTATGTTATCTGATTTAGTTGTGTAAAAATGTTGCAAAATTTGATTCAGATAGATCTGCTGTTTTGTTATTACAAGCGTTTTCTGCTATTACTGCAATTAATACGAGAAAAAGAAAGACTAACAAGATGAACGTGGCAAAATAGGAAACTTTGATATAAAAAAAGATTCTTCAAACGTTTTTTGTTCAAGATTTGGGTCTTTGAATAAACTTTCATTGTCCCTCTACCCRAAGGGCAAGAAGGAGGACCCAGGGAACTACAGGCCAGTCAGCCTCACCTCCATCCCTGGAAAGGTGATGGAGCAGCTCATCCTGGAAGCCATCTCCAAGCATGTGGAGGAAAAGAAGGTGATCAGGAGTAGTCAGCATGGCTTCACCAAGAGGAAATCATGCCTAACCAATCTGATAGCCTTCTGTGAGGGAATGCCTGGCTGGGTAGATGAGGGGAGAGCAGTGGATGTTGTCTACCTTGACTTCAGCAAGGCTTTCGACACTGTCTCCCATAACATCCTCATAGACAAGCTCAGGAAGTGTGGGCTAGATGAGTGGACAGTGAGGTGGATTGAGAACCGGCTGAATGGCAGAGCTCAGAGGGTTGTGATCAGCGGTGCAGAGTCTAGTTGGAGGCCTGTAGCTAGCAATGTCCCCCAGGGGTCAGTACTGGGTCCAGTCTTGTTCAACTTCTTCATCAATGACCTGGATGAAGGGACAGAGTGCACCCTCAGCAAGTTTGCTGACGATACAAAACTGGGAGGAGTGGCAGATACACCAGAGGGCTGTGCTGCCATTCAGAGAGACCTGGACAGGCTGGAGAGGTGGGCRGAGAGGAACCTCATGAAGTTCAACAAAGGCAAGTGCAGGGTCCTGCACCTGGGGAGGAATAACCCCAKKCACCAGTACAGGTTGGGGGTTGACCTGCTGGAAAGCAGCTCTGAGGAGAAGGACCTGGGAGTGCTGGTGGACACCAAGTTAAGCATGAGGCAGCAATGTGCCCTTGTGGCCAAGAAGGCCAATGGTATGCTGGGCTGCATCAGGAAGAGTGTTGCCAGCAGGTCGAGGGAGGTGATCCTCCCCCTCTACTCAGCCCTGGTGAGGCCACAKCTGGAGTACTGCGTCCAGTTCTGGGCTCCCCAGTACAAGAGGGATGTGGCACTACTGGAGCAAGTCCAGCGAAGGGCTACAAAGATGATTAGGGGACTGSAGCATCTCTCTTATGAGGAAAGGCTGAGAGAGCTKGGCCTGTTTAGCYTGGAGAAGAGAAGGCTGAGAGGAGATCTTATCAATGTGTACAAGTATCTGAAGGGAGGGTGTCGAGAGGATGGAGCCAGACTCTTTTCAGTGGTGCCCAGTGACAGGACACGAGGCAATGGGCACAAACTGAAACACAGGCAGTTCCACCTGAACATGAGGAAAAACTTCTTCACTGTGAGGGTGACAGAGCACTGGAACAGTTGCCCAGAGAGGTTGTGGAGTCTCCTTCTCTGGAGATATTCAAAACSYGCCTGGATGCAATCCTGTGCAATGTGCTCTAGGTGACCCTGCTTGAGCAGGGGGGTTGGACTAGATGATCTCCAGAGGTCCCTTCCAACCTCAGCGATTCTGTGATTCTGTGATTCTACCTAGACACAACCTCCTGCCTTGCAGATGGCATGACAGAGAGCCTGTAATTCATTGCACAGAATCCCTTCAAGCATCAGAGGACCTGAGTACTGCTAAGGTAGTGCTGTTATTTCCCTTCTGAAGGGCTTTCAACCCGAAATCCACACAGACTATACTCTGCTGACTGCTTCTAGTCTATAGCTGACCTCATCAGGGATCCATTAGAAAGCAGTACTCAGTTTAACTGAGAATATAGCCATCCAGAAAAATGCTGTACTGGAATTCTCAATAGACAAAGACTTAGCCACTTTTTTTTAGTAAAACTAGAACAGATAATGATTAGCTATTGCAGGGTCTTGACTCAGACCCACCAATCTGGACTGTAGTGGTCTGCCACATGGCTTTCATATTTTTAGAGCAGTGCTCACAAAAGAGCAAAAAAACCCTACCAAAACACAAGTCACATTGACATTTGTCATTTTCACTCACTGAAGGGCAAACACAATTAGATGGAAATACACTCCTAATTTGGACAATACAGTGGAAATGGAATACAGCCCGACTGACTTGCATTTCCGAGGCTTACACATTTCTTTCCTTCTACCACTGCAGCCCTCTGGAACACACTCAATTTCAGTATGAGCTCTAACAAACCCTTCCTCTGCATTTCAGCCACATTTGCGTTCTGCTCACGTCCTGGGGCACACCTCATGCCCCAGGTTTTTAAAGAGTCAAGAGTCTAGACTGACCTGCCTCCTGCAAAGGCAGGAAGTGTTGAAAGCTCAGGTCGCATCAGCAACTTTGAGATGTTGTCAGACTTAGGAGGATATCCAGCATTTCATAGAAAAGGAATTATAKTTGGTAACAGTTGCTGCTGAAAGAAATACAACTCTACTGCTCTTCCTCCTCCTTCGTGTTTCTTTTTTCTAAATTGGATGTGACAAGTAGCAGAAACTGTCTCACTAAACTGTATTCAGGACCTGAAGTGCTACATTTTCCAGCAATATTTCTCACCATTGTAAAAGAGCAGTCTGGAGTGAGCTACTAATTACCCAATATAAACCAATGTTTACAAAGGCTGGCACTTGATATCTTTCTCAGAAAAGAATCCTCTCCTATGATGAGCAAAGGGCAGTCCAACTGGCTACATGCAAATACCTAAGAGACACAGGTGCTGTGTTTGAACAGAACTAGAGGTGTTATGTTTTTGAAGTAATCAAATGTGAGATGTCATTCCTTTACCCCACACTTCCTAGTCAATTGTGGTACATTTTCAACAAATCATAGGGAATTTACAAAACATTCTTCCCTAGCTTAGTTGTTCATTCTCACCCTTGTGTTCCTTAAGACTATTTGTCGAGTGCTACTTCATCCTTGGCAGCTTTACAGGACAGGAACTTTTATTGTGTTAAGAGTACCCAACAAGGAGAGTCCCAGTGTGATTTGGGACTCACGCTCCTGTTACAGCGCAAATTACTAACACCAATCTAAAGCACTTCTGTTTGAAATCAAAGAACAGAATAATGGTATAACAGTGTTAAAATGGCTTCTGCTCCTATTTACTAAAATAACTTCTCAAGCTAGACCTCTTAAATAAATCTAAGCTTTTTTTTGCTACAGTAGTCATGCTTTTAAACTCACCCCTAGATCCATCTCTAGCAATTTCTTGTTCTTTCTCACAGACTGAGAGGCTAGACTATGTGTCCCCATGCACTCCATCTGAGAACTGCACATGCATCCTCCTGTTTTATTCTGCTTTGCCTACTCATGCAATGCATGACTTGAATTGATTTGCCAGTTCTTCCTCCGTTAAACTTTGTGTGGCAAACATCTTCCCTAATAATTGCAGGAATCATCTAACTTTGGATGGCAGTTGCAGTAGTTTGTTACCTTAGATGACTATGTGCACAATTGGACCAGTACAGCTAGTCCAATGGGAAGAGCACCARTAATTCAAGGGTGCAGATCTCATTTCATACCTCAGCTTATCAGCTGGTAAGGGTAGGGAACCAGACCTTCATATTATAACGGAAGCTGTCTATGTCCTCTAACCACTTTCATAATATGAACAAAAAAGGTTTTCCCATTCCATTTCACTTTAAAAATCTTTAAGAAATAGACTTTTTTTTTCTCTTGTGGCTCTTTATATTAAAGATACTGAGTAAAGCTCAAGTATTTTTAAAGCAATATAGGAAGTTAAGAGATGAATTGAGATAAGGAAAGAATTATGTGCTTACATCAATTTTTCTAAAATAATGTTTTGTGCAGTAGCATTTGTTGATATTTCAAAAATAACATCACAAGATTGTTCAAGTATAGTTTAACAGAGTTTTCATATAACTCATGTCATTTATAATATTGGCTGTATTTTTCAAGTCTAACATATAAATATAACTTACAGCACTGATTTTAAAACACACAGGTGTTATTAAACTGTATAGTCCTACTGGAGATTCTTGCTTCTCCAATATTAACACCATCTAAAGAAATGTGTATGTCAGTATGAAACTCCACCATCTTAGTGCAAGAAACTTAGTGCAAGACCAAAGGAAGTTTCAGGGCTATATGTTCTAGAAAACAAAGAACAGCGTCTCTGGATAGAGATCCTCAGAGTTCTCATTACATGCTGAGACTGAGCAACGCAAATTACAGGACACTTCTATAAATTCAATTACAAGCAGAGAATGAGTTTTGTCAATTAAAAAAAAAAAAGTCATATTTCTGCCTTGGAGCCAATTATCCTGGACCACACCTAAAGAGGAAGAGACCAAGTTAAAACAAGCTCAAAGGCATTTCCCTTGAGATAGCAGATAGCTAAAGTTTGAAGTATCACCATAACTTGAGCAGAGGTTTGCATACATTGAACTTAGGGGGCTGAAGTTAAACTAGCTTTTGCTGTATGATAGAGATGTACTGTGAATGCTTTCTTGAGCTATGGCTGTCTCAGGGAGCAGTCACTCTCCGTAATTGCAGTAAGAAATCACRTTCCCTGTCTTACAGCCATTTCCATTATTAGCTACACTTACATTAGCATTCTCTCAAGACAAAATCAACTCATTAAGTCATAATTTTACTCGGAAGTAGTCACCAAACCGTTGTGTTCACTAATGGGAGCCAAAAGCTCCAGGATGGACAGAACCCACTACTGAGGGGAAGCAATAACTTAACCAAAGCCAGAGAGCAAACACGTTGCTCTCGGCAAGGCTATAACTTCACCATCAGAAATGAGGAAAAGGAGAAATTAGAAAAAAAAAAATCAAGTAATTCCTAAATGATCATAACACTAAATTAGCACCTACATCAGTCTTCAAAACCCATTTCTCTATTAGTTTCAGTCTTCTGAAGCAGCCAGTGCTAGCTTGATCCCATTTCCCACCCACCCCCATGTCCCATTTCGCAGCTTTTACCATACCTAACCAAACAAAGCCTTTCTCTCCTAAGAAAAATAAGAAGCCTTACATCTGTCTTATATGGATGCAGATACCTCCTGCTCCCAGATAGCCCTTTTCTGGCCCCAAGTTACAGTTCACTCTCAGGCATTTATTTATTTTGAGTGTAAGACTAAGCTGCCACAGTGGATGATTTGTTGCATTTCTGCCTTGTGTTTTTCACATGCTTATATTGTATACTACATTACAAGAAGGGTCCAAACTTTCCAGAAGCATCAAATTCACTCTAAGTACACAATTTGCCCCTGTGCAACTGACAGGTGTTTCCAGACGAGCAGAAGTCCAGCACTTTGGAACAATCTCCAAATTCTGCCCAAATTTCTAAGCAGAGAATGCAACCAGTGAACCCCAGATGTGACAGTCATTCACCAGGAAGGCATTGTATTACTCTGAATAGATGTAGCAAACACTTTTCTTACCGACCTTTTTTTTTTTTAAACAGAAGAGATGAAGAAAGTCACAAAATGATCTCTTGCATATCAGTCTCTTTTTATAATTAAAATAAACAGAATGTTATTTTGYCTTTCAGAGAAGACCTAGCAAAGGAAATATATTCTGCATCCTCTCACATACAATGTTACACAGTAGCTATGTAGGCTTTCTCCATCTAGTGTTTAACCCATTTTTCACCATAATCTGCAACTATTAGCATTTAATTTAAATAATATTTCAAATATGCAATAAAAGTAACATAATTAGTGGCATGAATGGAACACATTACAGGTAAGGCAGCAATGTTTAAATTTAACTAAAATGAGGAAATGTTTTGAACTGTAAATACATTTATTGTACTTCAATATACTGGTTAGTGATCCATTTTTCTTTACGAAAGCTTACATTTCCCTGCATGTAATATAAACCATAAGTGACAGATGTCACATAAAACTAATAACTTCTTAGCATAGAGCCACATGTAATCCTAGTTTACATTGTTTGAAATTTGCATTAACTACATTAACAGAAGTGATTGCAAATGTCACTAATACACAAGAAATACACTTTCAGATTYGTATGTTTTAAACTTCAATGCTTGTTGCAGGAGAAGGCAACAAGCTAGGGGTGTTTGCTCTATTGTAGTTTTCATACATGCTGGTAGATCTTAAAGAGATGTGGCCTCATCTGTGAGCAGCTAACTCATTGCTCTGAGGTCACTTTTTCATCCCATACCGCACTAACATATTTCATTCTTAAAAATACCTTGCTCTTGAAAAAGAGTTTGCACAAAGCGAACAGAATATAAAAACCTTCAGTCTTTAATTTTGCTCTGACTTATATCTGTACTTTTTTTTACAACTTGGAATGTAAGCTTTAGGCAACTGCTATGTCCTTTTGAGGTTTTCTTTTGTTTAAGCACTGCTTGCCCAAATGACAGCCTGCTTGAATCTTATGAGACCCAGTTTCATAGACTCTGTGCAGATTTCATCTTTTGATTTTAAGACAAATCTACTCCATGAAAGGAAGCTATAATCATAGCTGAGCATTACTTCCATAACTGGAGTTGCAGAACTTAAATGACCGTAGAGCTTTTATAAAAATGTGGCACCTCATATTTCACATTTAATATTTGCAGCAGAGTACCAATTTAAATCTTACTTTAAATCTAAGTAATTCCACTGAGTGGCTTCAGATACAGAGGGGTTTGGCTTTTTAATTTTAGTACAAATAGAAATAGTTTGTTATAGCCAGACCTTTGTTGAAATCTGTGCTAAAGATAATATGCCAAAAAAACTAATAAAAYAAATTATAAAACAGCGCATTTTAGCAAGTCTAAATTGCAACTCTTCTTCTTTCCAAAAAAAAAAGATACTTAATTAAGTAAAATCAAATTAAGATTTTAGAGGTGGATTTATACACAAATAACATAGTAATCACTTAGAATAACTAAGTGATGACTTACTAATCACATAGAATCACAATCAGGCACACAGTATTATGACACAATTGACYTTCACAGCCTCCCTAGAGCAACAGCTATGTTTTTTGAATGCATTTCTATGTTGAAGATATATATTGACCTCGCTGACCTCATGCATCTTCTTTCCATGTGTTGTGTCCTTTTCCTCTCCATGTACAGAGATAATCGCCTGCTTTTCCAGCAGGTGACTCCTCTCCATACATTCAGACAGTGAATTGTATGCACAGCTGTACTTCACATCTCTTATTATTAGCATCTTTTCATTACAACTAGTATCGGCTGCCACCAGTTTCACCAAACAGATTCACCAGAGCATCACTAGAAATAACACCCTTAGCAGCCATCAATCTGAAATTTTGAGTTGCCTTAACATCTATAAATTCCTTTCTTTAAATGGCATTCAGAATGGTCAAATTCTTTCAGCTTTGGCCTCAATTTTATGCCTAAATTGCCTTTAGGCAGGAATATGCCATCAGCCTACTGCACATTCCCAGGAGGTACCTTAGTATACATTTACTCACATAACACAAGATGGCTATGAATAAAATAAATTCATTATTATCTCTTAAGTTTGGCTTGCACTAGAGGTTAACTCTTACCTGTTTTTAGTTGTAGTTATTTTATCCTAAATGGTTAAAATTACAGAGCTTGCTTTGTCATATATATCTGGTGTTATGGCTATCCCTTCCAACAAAAATTCCACCAGACTAATCCTTTTTGGAAGCAATTATATGCCTTTCCCAGTTTATGAGTTCTTTTTCTTTATGAACTTCTCCATGGGCACATGTAAAACGATATACTGTCCCTCAGGATTCTGGCATATTTTAAACCATATAGGTTTACTCACAAGTATTTGAAAGCTAGTTACAAAGATGACAGAGAAACTCTTCTTGGTAATGACAGCCGAGACAAAAAAGGGATGATGGCCACAACTTGTTTCTAAGAAGGCTCAGGTTAGACATCAGGGAGAAGTGGGCGGGGGGGGAGGTCTTCACTGGGATGGTAATGCAGCACTAGAAAAGGCTACCCAGAGATTTTTGCAATCTCTACACCTGGAGATTTTCAAGACTCAGTTGGACAAGGCTCTGAGCAACCTGATTGAACTTTGAATTCTTCTTCTTGAATTCCTTCTCCCGCTTGGAGATGGAATATTTATATAAACTTCATATAAACAAAAGTGACACACCCCCACTTTTGAGTAGTAAGAGTCAGAAAGGCACACTGGCTTAGACAGTACCTTTGAGCAAATCTTAACTAGGTTATGTTGGAAGTGCCTCTGAGCAGATGTACTAGGAGTTTGAAAAGTTGCAAGGAATATCTTTCCCATTGCTGTTTTCATGCAAAAACTTCCAGGCTTGTGATTCAAATGTGAAGAATACGAAGACTAGGTAGTGTTGCATCTAGAAGGGTGAACAATTTGTTGGGACTCACATGGGCAGGAACAGAGAGGCTCGTTTTTTCTAGAGAAATTATTTGTCTTGGCTACGTAGCATAACTCATTTTTCCTTTTCCTGAAATCAGAAGCACTAGAAGTTGCATTGTCTAGATAGGACCTGGAAATGGGAAAAATCTCTGCTAATTATACACTGGACCATAAACAGCATTTATCTGCAGACTAGCAAAAGAATTAATTTTTTTTTTGTGTTCTATAGGATGTGAATGGACTTTCCCAAAACTCTTATTTTAAAAAGCCTCTCGTGATAGTGTGAGAAGGAGAGACATGCAAAAGCCTTGCCAACTTTTAGTACTCAGTTTGATGCCATGGCTCATTTAAAACAGCATCAAAAAAGAAGCTGCAGTCAAAAATGTTTTGCTAGCAGCCATAGAAGAGTCAATTACTTTAAATCAGTGAAACCAGAAACAAATTTAGCAAGATTTTTACTTTTTTCTCCTATCTATAGAGTTCTTGATGCTCCTTCAGTAACACATCTAATGATACTCATACAGCACTATCCTTCAAACATCTTCATCTTAGCTTCAAACTCATGTGGTAAGAGTAAAATGTGGATTTTTCTTATGAATTTTTCCATGACAGTTAAGTCATTCAAGTGGCTTCTAAACTCCCTCACTACAGGAATTGTCTACATCCACATGTTCACTTTGAAAACAAAGGTTGTTTCTTTTAATCATTTTGTTTTCTCCTGTTATCCAAGACTGAACTCTGAACATAACAGGAATAAACCGTTCCACCCTTTTACCTTACATGCTCTTAGAAGTTATCTAATACAGAAATTCAGTAAGTCAATTTTATTTATACAGTAGTTCCACATAGCTGATTTAAAGGACTCTTACTGTTACTGTTACTGTTCAGCAGTTTCTTGTATACTGTTCCTCTCTTTAAAAATGTTTTCCATTAAAAAATAATGCTGAGAACATTAAACTCATAAATCCACAGAAAGCAAAATTAAAGATTTTTACTACAGCTTACACTATAGCTTAGAGAGAATTTGTGCTTTGTACTGGTCAGCAACTTGATGCAGTCATGAATGCAGTTTCAAAGCACTCCAGCATTTTGGAAAAAGAAAAAAAATTACACAGACTCTAATGATTATGTCTTGGTTCCACAGTAGTCATGGGCCTCCACAACACGGCATTCCAAAAAAATCACATCAGTTAACCATTGGGTTATGTCCTAACTAGTTAACTTGATTCTAACTTAGGTGGCTTTTATTCCCATCCTAAGAGATTTACAATATAGTTTATGTTCTCAGTAGAGATGAACCGTTATAGTTCTGCAAGAGTAATGGATATTGAACAGTACTGCAGTACTTCCAACTGTCTTTTATATCACTTACTTTGCAATGACATCTAGAAATCTGTTTGAAAAAGCCTTCAGAAATAGCTGCTATTAGCATCAAAGCTTTAATATAGATTTTGAGTAGCCTCCATGCAAAACAGACTCATTTACAACTCATCACCACCTCAGTGCAAAAATCCAGAAGGGTAATGTCATGAACAAGCAGAGAGAGATGCAAATTCTAGTTAATTTGCTCACTATGTTGGCAAGCACCTGAATGCCAGTTTCCACCTCATTACCAAACATCTGCAGGTTTAAGATGAGCATCCCCTTCTCAAATAAAGGAAAAAAATCTCTAATCTCCAATTCTAAATGCTTATCTCCATGTTCAAAACCAAAGTCTTTATCCACTGAGAAGTACATTCAGCTATACACCTCAACTATCAGCTTCACCCCTCCTTACTTTCACTACCTAGATGGTAGAAATGTAGCAGAAGCTAGTTACTTAGGCTTCCTCTACAGTCAATGAAGAGAGACAGGCACCTCCAGGGAGCAATTTATTTTATCTGTTTTGAAATATAGTAAATCATAATTAATCGCAGAGAAGACCTACTCAACTAACTAACAAGCTCACAAGGCTAATGATCAGTGAAGATGACCTCCATGCTAAAAYAGAAAAAAAAAAAAAGGATTTGAGATGACACTAAACATTAGAATTCTGTTTTGTGGGTGCTGCTTTAAAACTCTAAGCTGTAGATTTCACATACAGTTGATCTGTTCAGCTATATGGATAGCTGTCAAATATATCCCCATGAGTAATCATGAACACCATCATTTGCAAGTTCAACAATGATGTCCGTGAAAAGAATTTGTTTCTCAAGACCAGTCCTTTCAGGATATGTTTGTACAACCCATTGGAAGTAGAGGTGAACTGACCTCAAACCAGCCATGGAAGGGTATTTACTGTGGGGCCAATAACTCTGCAGAAGGCCTGAATTAAAAGGTAAGCTGAGTCAAGTTAAAGTTAACTTAAGTGCATTTAAGCTGCCTTACTGCCTTATGTTCCAAGTACAACTAAGTACAGAGCTCAATGAGAAATTTAGAAGCCCTGAGCAGAACAATTGGTTCAAGACAGGGTGATTTAAGAAAAAAAAGGTCTAATGAACACAATAACATTATGTTTTAGCTGTTGTCCTTGAGGATCAAATTCTCATCAGAAGCAATATTCAAATTTCTGTAAGTAGTAGTTCATCAGTGACTAGACCACTTACCTAGAACTTGGGGAATGGGGAATTATAAGTTTCCTAAGCCAATACAATAGTAACCTTTTAAAAGCACAAACTAACAGTCATACTGACAGTTACCTAATAAATGGACAAGCTTGTAACAGCATTTATGTTTCATTAGAACTGACTTGACTAACGGATTTGTTTTCTTAGACCCTGACCTTGAACCTGCCCCATCACTGTGAATTTGTCCAGCAATCTGGGCTCTCAGCTGACCCTGACTACTCCCAGCTGACCTGCTCCGCTCGCGCTGTTTGGGTACTGTCGGCCTGGGCCCTGGTTGGTTAGGCTGCTGCCTCGGCTGGCCATGTTACTGGTTTGGCTCCCCTCGTTTAGGGAGCAGCCAGCCCTCRCTGCTCCCTGACTGTGGCCTTGGGAATGATGCGGACTCTGGAAGTCAGCTACAGAAGAGGACAGAATGAAAGTAGGGAATGGGAATTTTAGGGGCCGACTACACATGGGATCCATTAACATTTTATTTCAGATCAGTTGTGATGCTAAGGTGATGTGCCAGTCCTCCTTGCTTGCGTTAGCATCACAGAACAGCCCCTGAGGGGAAAAAATTCTCGATGGACACTCTCACAAATCATCATTTTCAATGGCACTAATTTGTGACCCTATCAGCAGCCTCAGAAGACAAGAGATTATTAGGTGTAGGGTAACATTTACTGAAAGGCAAAGGCGAAGCAGTAACACTAAATCCAACTGAGGTATACAAAATATGTATATGAGAATGAAGTTAAGCCACAGAGAATTAGCTCCATTATTGTATAAAGGCGATCACCCTAGATATTCTGGATGACGCCCTGGCAGTTGGACCTGGATGGGGAACATTTCAGCATCTGCTTTTACTTTTCTAGAAAGATGCAAAGAGACTTCCATTTCTGTCAACCTGTGGTTCCCATTAGTATTTTTCTTTTTAGTGATATATAGTATCATACAAATGCAATACTTAAATAACTTCTCTTTTTGGAGTCTTTCCAATCTGTTCATCAAATTTTGTTTCAAATCTTTTAAACTAAGGTTTAGAGTACGTAATTAATTTTCTAACAAATCAGGAAAGATGTTTTGCTGCCAATCACACAAGAATCTCAAGGAGTTAAGTACACAAAATAATAATCTAGTCCATTTAGTTATTAATGAGAAACACATGCAACAAGCAAATAGACACAAAAGTAGCAAATTAGCCTAAAAGTTCACACTGATCTTTTTCAAGCATTGGGGAATGCTGTTGGAGATGTTAATAAATTATCGGGGTCAGTATAGCTTTTTTAATTCATAGAAAAATGAAGTCTCTCTTAAAAGTCAGTTGAGAGCTAAGGACCTAATTCAGCTGTTATGAAATAAAATGCAAAGATTTACCACTAAGAAATTGAATTGTGATCTCAAGAAATAGTATAGAAACATAACGACATTACTTTCAAGTGTCTAGCAGCTGTTTTCAATATCCTTGGTTTTGCCAGGATTTTTTTTTATTATATTGCAAACAGCTGCTCTTCTAGTACAGCGTATGCCTGTCATCTGTCTATCAAGTGATTTCATTTCAGCATAAACAAGGAACAGTTTGGTCTCAAAAACAGGACAGAGAGCAGTCAATAGGAGAGGATTCATGGAACTTCTTTTCTGTAAAGAAGAAACATTCATTATTTCTAGCTCATCTGTTTGTAATGTTTCTTGTTTTTCATTTTGTTTTTGCAATCTGAACGATCTATGGTCTATTGCAATTCGCAGTTGCAGATTGTTGAGGCTGTGTATTATGTACAAGGCGGGAGTTTTTGGCTGAGGTGTGAGGGAATCTAGCTCTCTTTAATTGTGACTGACAGGCAGTTACTTGCTAGGGTCTCATCAAAGGGCAGTGCTAATTAAGGAAAAGGCTTATTGGCTGTAAGTGCTCTGCACCGTTTGAGTACCCTGGACCATCTGAGTGCCCTGGGCTTCAGTGCCCCATCCATATCCATGCCACATTGTCTGTATCATTTTCCTTGCCAAAACCCTATATGGGACTAGTCCTAACAGTCTCCCTGTCAGTGGCATGGTAAATGGTCAGTCTAGTGAAAAAAAAATGTGTATCRCTACCTGTGGTATACATTTTCTAAAAAGTAATGTCAGCCACAGTGATTGGAAAGCTAGGATAGGACACAGTGATAGGTTTATGAGCTAGCCGCTCCCTCTTAGAAATGAGATCTTAGAATGATCAAAGGCTTATGAAAAAATCATTTTATGAAAGTTTATAAAAATGTCAGCCCAGTAGCAGTAAAATAACAAATCAAATGTTAGGAATAATTAGGGAAGTAATAGAAAATAGAACATGGTGGTACTGTATAAATCTATGTAGCACCTGCAAACAGCACCTGTGGTTTGGTTCTTCTGCCTCCAGAAGATTATAGTAGAACTGGAAAAGAAGAGAGAAAGGCAGTAAGGATGATCAAAGACAAAAAAATCTCTTCCATACAAGGAATGACTAAACAAAATAGGTCTCCACAGCCAACATTCGGAAAGAGGAAGGAAAGATATCATGAAAGATCTATAAAATCATGACTGACAAAAGAACAGGTGAATTTGGATTGATTCACTTGGGTCTGTGAGTGGTCAGTCCGGCCACCATCATTTCAGTGGTTGGTTGGACACACTGGAACAGGATTCCCAATGAGTAGTCATACAAGTGTAGACAAGCAACAAGTCTTGTTCCCTTGAAGAGGGAAGAAAATGAAATATAAAAGACAAATATCTGTGGCCTAAACTGACTGCAGGCTGTATCTTCAAGGCACAGTATAAAGCATCTGCACTTTCTGCCAATTCCTGCTTCARCAAAAAAAAATCCCTTCAGGATTGATGCCTTTCATGTTTATTGTTACAATATATTTCCAAAGACAATGCACCTAAGGCAAGGTTATCTCCAATTATTATTCACTGCATCTCTTGACAGGTATATGCTATTCAACACTATTTACTTCCACTGTTTAGCATTTCAATACACATTAGTTTCAAGCCAAAAATATTCTAATTCTTTAAATACATTATCATGAAAGGCTGATGGGAAGACTTTGATTTAAAACTTAAAAATAAAATACAGCAAATGACTTCAAGTAATTCCTCTGCATTTGCCAGTCTTATGATGGCTTCACATTGTTCCATTTAAACTATTTTGACAGTCAGCTCTGTAGATACACTGAAATAGAGAGTAGGATCTAATAAGAGTAAAATAAATTTTTGTATGTCATTGTTAGTGCAAGAACAAAGTGAAGACCAGGAATCACTTGCAACTGTTTCCTCTACTCAAAAGATGAGACAGAAAATAATTACACTTTAAATTCACTTATTTGAACTTATTTCATTAGGGAGAATGATGGGGACAATTACATTGAAGGATGACAGAGCTGTACATTTCAATGCACAATAGAAGTGAGGAGAAATACTTGGGGAAACAGAAAGGACTAGAAAGGTAAAGGAATACTGAAGATCCAAATACTGTCACTTCTCAGTCATCAGAATAAGAAACAAAATTATTCTTTCCTCTAGATAGTACCAGAACTCGAATTTGACAATGACTTTAAATGAATATGAATCCAATGAAATGATAAACTAAGGTGCTAAGAGTAAATTAATCAATCAATCCCACATTTATATGCACCAATGCCAGCTGCAGGTATCCATAGTCTGATTTAGCAATAGATTTAAAAATAAACATTTAAACTAATTATTAACATTAAATCAACAAAAATCAGTATCAAGATCCTAGAAACCAAAAATAAATCTTTAGTTTTATTAAATATCCACATTTGAATATTGACTTCTAAGTTATATTCATAACTTTGAATTTTGCAGTATTTCATTGAGTTAGAGATACCTTTCGGTCCTCAGAATGGATCCACTTCTGTGGATAAAGACCATGTTCAGCAACTTTTGTCTGCTAGCACAATGGTGCATTCAACAATAAAGGTAAAGTTTGTCTTTTCAGAAGATAATGTACTGCCACAGATTGGCCCATGTCTATGGAGGAGACTACCATGGCAACTAAGGACTATCACAAACCTCACGGTCTTCTACTCCAGCTGCAACATGTGTTCCTGCAGTCTGGCTTTACACCAAATGGACTGACAAATGGATCAGTCAGATTGATATATTTATTTGTGCACATCAACAGTACATAAAAATAAACACAACACTTTCCAACTGCATACATGTCCCTCTCAGGGGAAAAAATGAAAAAATAAGCACATGAGAGACAGTAATCAATTTGCTTAATGCATTACTTGAAGGCACTCAGACTCAAGTGACAGGAATAGCAAGAGTGCATGAAGCCAGTATTAGCAAAGCAGGACATCAAAGCTAGTAAATTATTCCACTAACACCTTCTAATGAAGAATACTCACTACTGTGAAATTGCCATTCTATGGTCATGCAATTGTTTGTTTTTCTTTTTAAGTCAATTTGTTTTTTGTGAGATTATCTCTCTACTAGCATTTGTTTGAGCCAAGGAAGTTCTGGAAGGGTGTTGTCCAAACAATCAACCATTGTCCCTCAGTTCTGAGGTTCAGTAGTCTAAATGCTCTAGACATAATTTGTTCATTATTAGAATCTGCCATCTTGAATCATACAGCAGCTTTTATGGTTGGAATGTTTTTATATTCTCAACCTGTGAAATTCAGTTAAGGAGTTAACAACATACAACACTGAATTTTCAGGTGCCATTCCAGCAGTGTTTCAAGATTTTTTCATTGTTCATTAATGATCTGCTGGAATATTACTGTCATTCACAGTACTTTCCAAGTACAGAAGGAAGACAAGGTTTTCCCTCTGGAAAGCTTGATAAGCAAGTCATAAATTATAAGAGTCTGAATGGGAGATAGTGAGGAGGTATTAGAACAGGAATAAAGAAACACAGTCAGTAYGTGATATTGTTACACTTGTTGAATAACCATTCAGTTGGAAGAGGCTTATATTTAAATACCTCTGGTCCACATTCTAGTATTTATTAAACATACCTAAAGAGCCCCAAATCTTGACACGAAGACTCACTGAAATTGTCAGGCAAAATCTTTCTCAAGCCAAAGGTAGAAATTACAGGAGCRTTAAGAAGGAAGCATGATATTTGAAGTATTGCACAATAGAAGTTATTTTTCATTGTATCTCAAAGATTCATTTCAGCTAAGCTAAATACTCTATGTTTGGTATTCAGTAAGTTGATGGCAGAAACAAAGTGGAATTTTGTTCATCCACAGTAACAACTGATGAATCATTCCTGTGATAAAATAATCAGCTATGTGAGACAAACTGTTTATGTAATATTATAGGCTATCAATGTGGGAATTTACTTGATGCTGGGAAATAATTTTTATAATAACTGCATACACCAATCACATTTCAAGATTACTGAACATCTAAGTTTCAATAGTGATTAGGTTATTCTGGATGCTTATGGAACCCTGTGATCAGAAAATCAGTTCATTGTAAACATGGACATTTCTGTTTATTTATAAGTCACTATAGCCTTTCCTTTCTGTATCTGGATACTCAGTTACCACTATGGCAAAGTAAACGGCAAACACACCTTGGTAAACATCTCAGTCCTGCTCATGACATCTGAATACCTACCTGTAYATTATAAGAAGCCCAGAATAGATGTTGATGTTCAAGCAGCTTCCAGTAGCCAACAGTTTCAATACTTCTAACTGCTTTGATGATCCTAGATTCATTTACACATTGAACTCCCATTGATTTCAGTAGAAGTTGAAGTGCATTTGAGGAGCTGGGCCAGAGTGCAAAATATCAGTGCTAAATTTGCACAGGCAATCTTCATAAACCAAATGGCAGCAGACAAGTTGCCTTTAGCTATTTACCGTTATGGTCCTTCTAATAGAAAGAAATATTAAATTTGTACTTGTGTATCTTGACAAAAAGAAGAACTCCCTCCCCCAGAATCATCCAGTCCAATCAATTAGAGTAAACATAAAAATAGTTCTTTTTTACGAATACAATTCTGAATATTATAAAGTTAAGTCATTTGTCAGCCTTTGGTTTTAAAGTACAGCTTCATGTCAGTGCTCATAAGTGGGACAATTCCAGTCCCTGACCACTGGGAGGTAGCAGATGTATTAAGCATTCATTATTTAGAGCTCTCTAGAACTGCTTAGTACATCACCTAATATATAACCCAGTTGATCCATGCTGGTGAAAGATGTTTCTGTTCTCTTTAGATTTACTTAGTATTGTTGAAAATGGTACATTAGATCCAGTACAACAAAAAAAACCCTCACGTATTTTATATAAAAGCTTAGACAGAGTGGTCAAAATTTCTACGAGAAAGTTTTGAGCAGCTACTACTGAAAATGTTAGCAGGGAAATTGCTTTTTTGAATTTTTTTTGCAGCATCTATTGGAAAAATGATTCAATGATTCAGTTTCCACATAGGGTTATCCCTCTAATATGACAGCTGCTCTATTTTCTTGCTCTTGTTTTCCACCAAGATCACTGTCCAGATGAGAGAAAACTTCTAGGTACTTCAAATCTTGTCATTTTACTTGGTGAAATGTATACAAACACTTAAAAAAAATCACCAATTCATACACTGATCTAATAAAATATTTTTGTCTGTATTTGTTTTTTTTCTAGAGAATAGAAGAACAATACTTTTGTAGCATTAAATAATCAGTGTTTACTGGGTAACTAAATGCCTTAATCAGAAAATTTAGTCTAAACATAACAAGAAAAGGCTACTGTAAACATTTCAACACTTCTTTGTTGTTCTAGAAATATCATGAGAATAGCTCTTTCTTTCATATTGTTTATTAAAATGTAAAAAAGCCTACTTGCACAAATGAATTATGGATAAGAATGGAAAAAATGTGTCATACTAAAAATGTAGCTGGATTTTGTTATTCCTTGAATAAGATCATGTGAGCAGCTTCACTGACTTAATTTACACTATTCAGTGAGGACTGCAAATATGAACAAGAGATACTACAACCAGACCCTAATTTAGAGTTATGTTCAGAGCAGGTAATGCCAGAGACTTGAATTACACATCAATGTATTGGAGTAAGTGGGAGTTACAAAGAAGAATGTGCAATTCTCTTTGAACATGCTAATTGTCAGCAGCCTACAAACAGCAATATAGCCTATCTATAATTTCTTCTTCCCCCTAAAAAATCTGTAATTACTCTCCCCACTGAAATGGGTTTATTAAGTAAAACTGAAGTTAATTGCATGGTATATAGATCTATTCCTAACTTG
The DNA here is from genome assembly GCF_003343035.1 of Apteryx rowi. Classification (NCBI taxonomy): domain Eukaryota; kingdom Metazoa; phylum Chordata; class Aves; order Apterygiformes; family Apterygidae; genus Apteryx; species Apteryx rowi. The sequence continues at coordinate 473,371 of NW_020448274.1, forward strand.
TTCACAATACATATTACTTGGTTTCCTAATCAAAACAAGGTTGGATGAGGGCATAGTCAAGTGGAAGTTCATGGCACAATTTTAGAAGTACATTTTTTCACACTGTATTTTATATATATTCTCTCATTTCAAACAACTTAATCTGTGGCTTTTGCTTCAAAAAATGCTTTGAAGTTCTGTATCAAGACTTCTATCAAGACTTTGGTATGCTTCACATTGCCCTTTGAGTGACCCCTCACATTGTCAGTAGTTTAAGTGATACCATTATTATGTAACTATGTTTTTATTGCATCTAATTTTGACCATCAATGAAATAACCATTGCAAGGTTAAAAATCAGCCCGTGAACATGATGATGACATTCAGTAATAAAGACAGTATCACACCCCAAACATCTGGTCTGAATTCTAATCAGATTGTCTGATTTTACTTGACTTCAGACACTACTGCTTAGAGATCTCCTATTTCATTATTGCTCAGATAGCAATTATAAATTCAACATAAATGTTTTTTAGACCTTACTGGAAGCAATAACATCTAAGAAATAGGAATTTTGTGCTTGAACAGTATTACTTTGTTCAGTTAGATGCTTATTCACAATTTATTTAAACTGATCTAAAATACTTTGGTCTGCAAGCTAGACCTAAAATTACAGAATAAAAGCAGACTTTCCTGAGCTCAGAAAAAAACAAACATAATTTCAAAGTAGTTTATCTTTCTTATTTTGTTACTCCCATTTTCAATTCTATGCCAACCTGGGAAACAAATAAACAGAAAATATTTATGGGTTCTATCTTAAAGCTTTGGCGATTTTTTTTTCTCATAATTTTAACTTAATCAGATTAAAAATTCAAAGTCTTGCATTTTTATTGGATTGCAAATATCAAACACTGGAAACTGCTCTGGAGAATCTTTCCCCTCTGTAATTTAGCTCTGTTTTTCCTCTTTTCTTCCCTCGAGGCTCTATTTTAAAGAGTTAAAGCCTAAGTATCACCTTAGCAGTGTGCATGTAGTTCTGGAAAAATCAGTCTCGCTATGATATCAGACAAAACACATAGCTATAATAGAACAAAATCATTTACTCATTTAACTAGTCTTTCTGGATTTTTCTTTTTTTTTTTTAGTTTGGGATATGGAAATATTGGTAAAAACAGCATTTATTAATGCTATACTCTCAAAATCTAAAAATGACCAATACGATTTTAAAAGTTCATCAAAAGTTTCAACAGATCATATTCTTTCCCCCCAAAATCAGTTTTGATGAACCAACTTATTCTAAGCATGGCTGCCAGCTAATGTGGTGATGCCCATGTTTTATAATGACAGAAGAAATGAGAGTCAGCAGTTGAATGAAGTTCATGAAGCTCAACAAAGGCAAGTGCAGGGTCCTGCACCTAGGGAGGAATAACCCCAGTCACCAGTACAGGTTGGGGGTTGACCTGCTGGAAAGCAGCTCTGCAGAGAAGGACCTGGGAGTGCTGGTGGACACCAAGTTAAGCATGAGGCAGCAATGTGCCCTTGTGGCCAAGAAGGCCAATGGTATCCTGGGSTGCATCAGGAAGAGTGTTGCCAGCAGGTCGAGGGAGGTGATCCTCCCCCTCTAYTCAGCCCTGGTGAGGCCACAKCTGGAGTACTGCGTCCAGTTCTGGGCTCCCCAGTACAAGAGGGATGTGGCACTACTGGAGCGAGTCCAGCGAAGGGCTACAAAGATGATTAGGGGACTGGAGCATCTCTCTCATGAGGAAAGGCTGAGAGAGCTGGGCCTGTTTAGCCTGGAGAAGAGAAGGCTGAGAGGAGATCTTATCAATGTGTACAAATATCTAAAGGGAGGGTGTCAAGAGGATGGGACCAGACTCTTTTCAGTGGTGCCCAGTGACAGGACACGAGGCAACGGGCACAAACTGAAACACAGGCAGTTCCATCTTAACATGAGGAAAAACTTTTTCACTGTGAGGGTGACAGAGCACTGGAACAGTTGCCCCGAGAGGTTGTGGAGTCTCCTTCTCTGGAGATATTCAAAACGCGCCTGGATGCAATCCTGTGCAATGTGCTCTAGGGGACCCTGCTTGAGCAGGGGGGTTGGACTAGATGATCTCCAGAGGTCCTTTCCAACCTCAACCATTCTGTGATTCTGTGATTCTGTAATTCTGTGAATTATTTTCTCAGCCTGAGGAAGTTTTTAATCCCTTAGCCTCTTCTATCTGTCCGGAAAGTAGGCTAGGAACAATTTAAAACACCTAGCTATTTTCCAGAAAGGGAAATGAAGATTTCTTTGGCCAAAGAGAAGGGAACAGGAGGAACAGGATTCTAGTTCAGTGATTAGGGCACTCATGCCTCAGGGAGGAAAAACCTGTGTTCTATTATTATTCACAGAATTAGCTCCTTATTGCACTCACTGACCTTCAAGTGCTATATTTCCAGAAAGACCTGTACAATTTTCCATTGAAGTGAAATGAAGAAGAAGGTAAAGGCTGGAAACTCAGAAATTACACGTGATTCATTTTATCTYTTTAGCATGAACTGTTTTAATTCAAGCTTGCCTGTGGATTTCTAAAACTCATTAATCCAAGTGTCAATTCATGCCTAGAAGTCCAAAATGCTTTCTTGACGGTAGTGCAAGATCTGCACAGGAATCACTTCATCATTGAAGATCCCATCACAGGGCAAAGTTGTCTCCAGTAGGGTAGTTTTGAGGACAAAGCTTTCATTAGGGCAGTGACAGAGGCAGAAGGCTATTTGATTTGGGAAAAAATTAAGTCTTATATTGTTTTTCGTGAATAGCTACAGTAGTGAATTCAACTCCTTCTGCAGAGGAAAATTTTTTAGTCCCAAGAGTTGTGGTAGAATGCAGATGACGCTGCATTTTTTGTTATGCTTCAAAATATTTTTTGTAATTATGCAATCAATATTGAAAACTTCTTGCCAAAAGAAGAGTGCATGCTCTTTTGAAAAATAATATGTATATAAATGTTTTTCTATACTTAGATTTTAGAAGGGTGCTGACATTCACTTCCTGTGATTTTTATGATTTGCTTAAGATTTAAAAAAGAGTTGTGCCAAAAAAGATTTAAAAACAACCCACAGCATTAGTTCTTATTGATATAATCTTCAAATAGGAAATACTGGCAAGAGAGGAGAAAGTGAATAAATGAATAATTACCATTACAAGGTGGACTTTTGTCACAGGGTTCTAATGCTGAATCTGATTTATAATGTATTATTTGTTTGGATCTATAAAACACAAAACCACTTGCTTTGATCTATTGATTTTTCAAACAATTTGTAGGTTATTTAGCCCAAAATGCTGTGCTTGAGAGAATTTGTCTCTCAACTGTCTATAGAACGTGACACGCTAATTTGAAACATATGCTAGTAGTTGATAAAACAGACCAGAAGATGTTAAAAAATATCAGGTAGTGTTTTATTCATTTCAGAAACGCAGTGCCAACTGGCACATCAGCTGCCATTTATCTTTAAGGAAAGGCTTTGCAACAGAGGCCCAGACAAAGCTGAATGATTTACTCAGTTTATGAGAGTACCAAGCTACCAGCCACCAAGCCTGGTCAGTCCCTTTCAGAGCTCACTGGCAAGCAAATACCCTTAGCTATATCCAGTTTTATTGTGTTGAAGGCAAAGTGTGAGAAACGTACAAAAAGCTATTTTAAACCTATGAACTCTATCTAGATGGTGAGCACTTTACTGTTCCTGTAATGATTATACATGCTTTATCTCTGATGCGAGGGCAAGGCACACACTGAGTGGTGATTTGAGATTTACCAAATAGGGCAAAAGAAAAATTTTAGAGACATTCCTTCCTATTTTGGCATAGTTTTACTAAAGTATGAGTGAAAACTATATTCTTGTTTGCCATAGCAGGAAACTTCAATGTCACTACACTAAAGGAAGACCTATCAATGCTACTGCCACCGAACCATGCAGATGTTATCATTATCCATAACTTGGAAAGTTCAGTGACTTTTAAATTCTTTCCCATAAAAAAAAGCTTTTAATCTTTTTAGTAAAGACTGACACTCAAAGGTAGCAGTATTTCTGTAGGTAATATTTTTGGCAGTGCTATTCTGTCTAGATTGAATTCAATTTACATGCAAGAGTACCGACTCAGAGATTTTCACCCTTTATAGTTTGCATATGGAATTTAGCATCTAGAATGTACTAGCTGTTTACATTTGACTCTGTACTTCTGAAAAGTTAAGACTCGTCTCAGAGACGCAACGAAAATGTGTGTCAGAATTGGTTTCTTCTGCCACTTGCATTGAAATGAGGCCATTAACTCCACTGGTTTCAGTAGAATCATTTGTATTATACATCTTTAAAACTAAGACAAAACATTACAGGTTTTATATTATAGGTAATGAAAGAGACATCTCTTGCTTTTTGGTTGATAGATCTACTATAATCCTAAAAACACACTTTACAATACACAATTCTGTGCAACCTTCAGATTATCCAGTGGGCTGTGCCGAATGAATTGAGAAAAGTGAAAATTTAAAATCTCAACATGCATGGCTTGTTATCAACAGCTTTGGCAGCTTATAAGCTGTACATGGTAAAGTTACACAAGATAGGAGACATCAGCTATACACATAACAAAGATCATCAGAGGAAATGTGCAGCCTTCTTTTTCCAATTTCCTAACCAGATTGCTTTCTTGGAAAACAGTTTTATGGTATTTCAGCTGGTGAAACAACTCTGAAACATACTTTCCATTTCTAAAGCACAGAAGAAAGCTAAACTATTCCTCCAAATTCTAGTGCAACTAGAGCAAACACTAGCGCAAATATTTGTCTTGGTCCCCTTAAAAAAGAGGGTGGAATTTTAATTTATATTAAAATGTAATTGAACACACTCTGAGGAAAAGTTCTGAGGGATTATGACAGGAGAAGACTAAAGAGAGTGTAGTGCGAATGTCCATAAAAACGTATATCAGTGTATACAAGAAGGGCCACTAAGATGAATAGGCAAAGGACTACATATTGATCTGAAATCACAGTGAAATTTAACTCAGAAAACTGTAGACCTGGTGTATTAGAAAGTATTACTAAAGAGAGTGGGACATTTTTCAGGTCACTACACCATCTCTGAGTGTTTAAAAAAAGAGTTTTAGGAGAAGGAAAGACTAGATGAATCTTGTGGAAAATCTGTCAGAAAGGGATGACTGGCACCTGATATTCTCCTTAGATTTTACCATGTGCTGATGTGTCTCTAAATTCACTCTGATATTTAGACAAAAAGTAGTTACAGAGTCTAGGATAATGTACAGCATGGTTAATTCTAAGATGTATTTGACAGAACAGACTAAGAAATATACTAGTACTGAAAAAGAGCCTGTGAAAAAGTTTCGTTTCAGCTTTCCTTCCTTCCTTGAACACTAATCAGTAAATTGCCACCTTTTGGTATAATCTTTCTAAGATTAATTCTGTGGGGGAAAACATGTCTCTGTACTCAGAAACCTAACCCAAAACCAAGATATATCTGGATGGATGAAATACAGTAAAAGCAATACTAGGATCTCAGTTCACTAAATTATTGAGATGTATACCAAAAAACTGAGCATTTGCATGCTCTCAGTGAAGTCAAGAGTCATTTTGCTGAATCAGAGAGTAAAATTACTATAGGTAGGCAAAATTAAGTATGTGATATTCACCTAAAAACTTCTGGAAACTGCTTACCAGTGCAGATAGAATAGGCTTTAATCATTTATTAGGTTATAAAAGTTTGTTTTAAAATAATATGCCTAAAATGAGCTTTACAGCTTATTTCTAAAGTAACAGAAATAATCCTGAAAGCTCTGCAGTGTTACATGTTCCTGCTAGACGCCAGTATAGTATCTTTAAAAGTATGACCACAGACAGTGACCTCCCCCTGAGGTTTGGATTGATTATCTTATATAAGCAAGATAAATAATCTTGTGCAGCATGAGATTTTTTTATTTTAGTCACAGAATGCTGTGTTTGATTTTTGACTAAAGGTGAGGTGACCCGCACAACTTCATTCTCTTTCAGAGTTTCACAAGAAAGATCAGTTTTTATCTCAATGACCACAGGCCAGGGCATCATATGATAGAAGATGAAGAACATTTACATTTTAGATAGCACTACTAAACAGGTCAGTGGTCAGTTGATTTGATGCCCATCACACCATAAAGAGATGTTTTACATTCTGATGTGTTTGTCCTGTTGGACACTCTGGATAAGTGAACCACACAATTTTGCTTAGATCAGCAAATACATAGAATTTGGATGTGGTCTGTCCTGCAGAACTGGAAGTAGTGGGATTTCACTTAAGGAGATAGAAATACAAAAATTATAATCATAACAGTGTTCTTAAAGATGATTAAAAATGTTGCTAGATTATTTTCCTTACATAGCAGTCAGTCAGATCTTCCTCCAACACTTGCAGTTAATTAAGATGTCGCTTTGATTCCAGTGACCATGGGCTCCCATAGCCAATACAGTGTAATGTCAATATTCAGTGCTCACACAACATAGCCTGCTTGACTTATATATGAGTAATACCCAGCCTTATGAGTTAAGAATATTTCTTTTCTCCATATTCTGAAGTTACAATAAAGAATTTCTAGGGCTGAGATACTAGTTGTTCAACAAGCATTTCTATATAGGCAGTCTCAAATCAGTATCATCTTTCAAAACAAAATCAGCATAGATGCAATCACTCACTGCAAGTGCGAGTATCCAAGTCTTCATCTGCAAAACGAATGGGCCCACATATTTTAAAGACAGTATTATACAAGATTCTCTAGTATGATTAACACCGGATGTCCCAATTTCTGAACTGTTAGAAAGCTTTTGTAGATTAAAATTCAAGCTGCATATTTAACATTTGAACTCCAAAAGTCAGAWTGGAATTTTAATGAATGTTTTTTTCCCTAAGATTTTTTTCCACAATCCCATGAGTATTGCTAGAATTCCACCATTGCTATTTGTATTTTATCTTACAATTTCCTTCTATAATTGTATGCTCCATGTTTTACCTCCTCCTGTTTCCATGTGGCAGGCAAAGATATTCCATGACTCAAACAGCATTAGCAGTTGAATAAACCTTTGAGTGTAGAGAGAAAAATGGAGAGATGGTAACAGTCACATTTCTTAGCAGTAGAAAAAGTGTTTATGTAGCATTCACTGGCATAGCTGAGCATATGTTCTGCATGGTTCTTTAGTCATCTGCTTGGAGTGGGCAGTAATATTGAGGAAAAGACAATCTGTCTCTGTTAATGAAAAAAGTATCTCTATAAAGTAAAGTTGATTAGTAGAAAGGTAAACTGTGCAGTGAATTAGAACCCGAAAAGCATGGTACTGTGTGACCAGCACTGAAAAAAAAATTTTTCTGCTTGAGCAACTCAGATATTTATGGTATATGAAACACAAATGTGGTAAAGTTTGTGGTACTTGAATAGTTGAAGACAGAATGCAGGCAATATAAAATATTTTTAACTAAATACATCTGGAAAATTTGCCAAGTTACATCTTATTTAGTTTCCTCTCAAGTATAATACTACCTCCTTTTAAAGTATGCCTGCAGTTCAGTATAAGAATACACAAACCAGCTTTAAAAGAGATAGCATAGGCAACAGAAGAGGTCTAAATATGTTAGTGCATAGCTAATTTACTCCATTTCTCACTTGAATACCTTGACTCACATGGAGCTCCATGCTGCTACTAGATTGTTTCATATAAACAAGCTCAACTGTGTAGCTAGCCCGACTATCTCTGTACTTTTCTGTGGGCTCTAGAGCAGGTATATTCCTTATATTGATCTGAAATGGCAAGTGGCTGAGCAAATAAAAGTGAAGAACCAATTCAGCAGTGTTACTATGTCTTTCTTACTTTTTTTCTCACCAGACATTAGGCTGCCGGCATTTTATCTGACAATAGTGACAACATAATTACACTGTAGATGGGACTAACACCTCCTCTTATTAAGGCCATCCAACAGTGAAATCCATTTGAATTACATTAAAAAAAAAAAAAGGCAGAAACTTTGTCACCTGCACAAAACTACAGATTTTAAAATGCATTTTTTCTCCTACGCCAGGAATCTGCCTTGGGCTGAATTTTAGCAGATGGACAAAACAATTTAGACATTTTTGTAAAAGGGTTAGACCAAACAGAGTATATTTTCCTGTATCCAATTGTGGTAATTTTTTTTAGAATTTCCATAACATCCAAGATTTGAAGTAAAATTTAACATTTACCGGAGTGAAGTTTTTTGGGCAAGGAATAAGCCTTGGTCTTTCTTCCAAAAATGTATTCAAGATTTTCCAGTGTATAAATTTTGAAAAAGTGAAAAAAATTGAATCCAGAAGCAGGAATGGAACCCACTGAATTCACTGCTCTCCTGTTGCCAGAAAATATTTATGAAATCTATTAGCAAAATTTCTCTCCTCCATGTCTAGCACCAAACCTATGTAGGAGTTACTTCCACTCACTCTATTATCTAGAGAGGTTTGGTGATGGATCTAGAGCTTCAGAATTACAGATGAACGTAACTGAACTGTGAAGCAGGGAAAGGAAGGGTGTTTTACTTCTGAAAAGATAAAGGTAAAAATACACATACAAAAAAATAAGCATTGTAAGTCACGAATTCTAAAATTAGGGAGTGCCTAAATTAACATTTCCCATCCTACCATCTTTGCATCAGTGGGAATACTGCCAGTTTTCAAAGTATCTAGGAGTATAAAGTACATAAATCCATCATTCCCAAACAGATGATCAACAATGAAGTATTAGTATTAAATATATATGTTTTCCAGATATTAGCTCATCTGTACTTTGATCACACGCAATTTATGAAGTTTATATACAGATGAATAAACTTATGTCCATATTAACACATCTCTTATAATGCAGAAGATAAAAAGCCTAGACAACTTAGACATATCTTAAAGTGATTTTGTTTATAAAACAGCATACGCTGGCACAGCATATTTTAAAGAATTTTGGACTGCTTACTGTGATTTTCAGAAGCCACAGCTCTCGCAAATTGCATGATGTTTTGGGAAACCCATCTCATGCAACCATGGATAAGCATATCAGTGGCATGTAGAATTAAAACTTTCTATGAAGTGTACAATACTTAGAAAAATGAAACTCTGAATATAGAATATAAATTATAGCATGATTACTACTTGAATGTTTCAATGCACAGAAGGGATTCATCAAAAACCTCCAATAATTTTTAGACTGAAAAAGAAAGACAGTGCTACTTAGCACTTTGGAAACTTTGTTATTTACGTTATATAGAAAGTGTTCAAATACAGCAATATTAAACAGTAGTGCAAAACTAAAAGAAATGTTAGTGAATAGCCAATAAAAATGAAGATATAGATTACAAATCCATCCAATTTACTGATAATACAGAATCTAAGAATAAAATGTACCAAGACACTAACTTACAGAACATTGAATGGGGAAGTGAGTCTTCACACAAGTGAAGCACAGAGAACATACYACTAGATCACCTACAGGATGATAAAACAGAACTGGGATTCTCATTTGATTGGAAATATTTAACTTCATTAWGCTTGTAATTATACTAGAGTAAAAGCCTTGACCTTTTGTGGACACAAACTGGAAAGAACACAAAAAGAATCTATTACAGTCCCTGCCCAGAGAGACTGTATTTCTTAAAGATAAGAAAAAATGCAAGCCATAAAACAAAAACAAGTTTAGAATGTAATAGCTAATCAGCAAAATTACTCATATCCATTGGAACTTGCCACTTACTGTGTACAGACAGCTATCAAAACATTTCAATAAAAGCAAGTTTTAGATACAGAGCTTTCAAGATCTTCTTTCTATTGCTACCACTAACTAGTTTCAAGTTATATTAGTCTCCTGCATATCAGGTTTGAATTTCCAGCTTGAAATATCTATGAATATCTCTGAAATTCGATGTCTGTCTTAGAAAAGAAATTGAGATAACATTGTATCATCTAAGATCAGCATCATCTGCCCTCTTTAGTACATTACTGACAGACAAGACTATTGTACTTGTGAACAAGTAGCACAATGGAAGAACCTAAAGTGCCAGATATGTGTTTTTCCTGTGTTTACCTGTGATTGCTGCACATGGCATGCATTTTCTCACAAGTTTTCAAAAATTCTTTGAGGATACTCCTGGCCTTCAGCTTACGGTCCTTCTATTGCAAGCAGTATTGGGTCATAACCATTTTGAAAAAAAATCACATCTTGCATTGACTACTATCCCTATTTCTCTGAATACCTTTTCTATTTTTTTTATATCTTGCTTCTAGTGATGCTCAAACTTTACCTGCTAGATCTAATAAAGCTCTTTTCAATTCCTAAATAAGATGCTTTTGTAATATTTTTCCACAATTTTTTCAGGTAAGGTTTGAATACAAATATGCATTCTTCCTTATTTTCCCCTTTTTTCTATGTTGCATCACTTTATTTTCAAAAGAAGGTTGTTCACTGTTGAAGGATCTGCCCTCTCTTTTCCCTACCAAAGAACAAAAATACTTTTGTCATAAAAAAGGCCTCTGAATTTCACTAAAATAGGTAAAATATTATAGAAATATTGTCCATGTTATGTTTCTTTTCCTGTTGATCTTTGAGTTCAGCTCTTCCATTATTCACACAGATGAAGAGACATTTATAAATGCACAATGATCTCCACTGTTCTGTGTGTCAAACAAACACTGTTCCATACCTTCATGTATCACAGGCACAAGTGACTAGCTGGCTGTACAAATCAATTCACAAGTGTTTGCATCTATCTAACTTCTGCCTCAAAGTAGCATCAATAATTTCTAACTTGACTGAAAGTCATTTTGCAAAATACAATCATTTAAAAATATTTTGTTCTAAAATAAAAGGATAAATAAATAGTAAAGGCTATAGGAAGGAAATAATAAAAGTGCCTTCACTTACTGAAGCTTTACAGATACTTATCTTGCTCTATTATTGACAACAGTTACTACTGTAYATCCTTTATCGTTCATAAAAATGTTAAAAACTTTTACGTATTTTCCCACCAACTTCCATTTTAAAATGACAAGGTCTTCATGCCTTTTTCCGATATAACTTAGAGACAATGTTTATAATAGTATTTCCATTAATTTTCCACAGCTGCCACCAATGGTTCAGCAATACTGTGATTACAAGTACACCGATAACTGCTGCCAGTATTAAATTTTGAATTCCTCTGATCTGGCTTAAAGGATATAGTGGTTAAGAACCTCCTTACACTTCATGTTTCTAATGCTTCCACCACAACAGCCCTGGGGAATTGACTAACTTAAATCATTCAGTTCAGAAAGTCTGTTTTTTCTGTCCAATATTCCTTTTCCAGAAGACCTGAACTTCTTATAGACATACCACAGACCCCTATAGCTCTGTGGAGTCTTGTGCATAAGACTCCAGTAGGCACAGGATTCCCGGTTCATTTACAGAGCACCACAAATGTCATCAGTGTTCCCCCCATCACAAGTTTTATTGGCCACATGGCCATCTGTCATCAACTGACATAGTTCCACTATTGTCAAAAGCACAACCTCACATCAGCTATCCAGCCATCTAATTTTAGGGTTTTATATTTAAGGTCATGTCTTCTCCCACTCCAGTGGCTTAAGGAAAGAAAAGAGCAACCACTTTAATTTTCAGTTTCTTGATGCTAATTGATTTACATCATAATTTGATTCTTATTTCTCTTTAATAAAAGGACACTGTTTAGCCTAGCACAGGTATGATTCTATTATGGTAGTTTCAGCTTCCTCATATTCACCAGCACAGCTGGAAAGGAGAAAAATCATCTTAAATAGAAGTGGTATTTCTTTATAATCACTAATTCATCTACTTTCCCAGTAGGAGAAGTCAGAGAATATAGGAATCTGCTTCCAGACCTAAACACTCAGTGTCTGTGCTAACAGTACCTCCTTCCAAGTATTTATGTTAATTACACAGCTTTACATTTGTTCAACTGCACATGTTGTACTTTTTGCTTCTGCCAGTTGTGATAGCTGTTCACCTTCCCTGCACTAGAGATTGCCTTTAGCTGCAAGGAAGTTGCTAGTGTGAACTGGGGAACAGAAAGTCTGGCAGCAAAAACTGGGACGATTCTTCCTGAGTTGTGTCTTCAATGTCACATTTAACTTGCATCTCCAAGGCAGTGCACTCAGTAGGGAATAGTGCTGTGTGTTCTTCTAATTACACGTATCAGTAATTGAAATGTGCCTACCACTAGCACAGCTATGAGTAATACTAAGTAACTCAAAAAAAAAAAAAATTATATAACCAGATTTCTTAAAGAAAGCAAGTCAGGTAGTAGGAGTAGCTCTTGATTAGGGCTGGGTGGAATTTCTGGATTTCTCTTTAGTTGCTGGTAAAACTGAAGTTTAAAAAGTTTTGAACAACTGAAAAGTTTTATGCATTCACACTGGCTTCCTCAAAGCACCCATTAAGAATAAAAAACTTTCTACATTTTGAATTTTAAAAAATATTCCAAAAAGCTTTAAAATGCAATGTAGATTTAAATCACTGTTTTGAAAGTCTTCAGCTATTTTTTCCATTGTTGGCTTAATAGTTACATTTTTTCTTAATTTTCAATAAATTGAGGATTTTGCTTTTCATATCTTCCTGCAATGTAGAAGCACCTCCAACAGGCTGCCCTTTTTGCAAGCACTTAGCACCCATCAGCTTTCAAGATTTTAGGATATTCCTTATAAGAAAGATTCCAAAATCTTTCCAAAGCAGTATACTTTATTTCATGAATGTTATACGGAAGATAGATATTTGCCCTGCAAGACATTGCTCTGTATAAGGAACTGAATACAAAATAAAACTTATGCATACTCTTTGCAGTGGAAGTATACTGCTAGTGTCTACATTCATTAAAATRTGATGGTTAAGTGATGGATCTTAAGTACTTAAACTAAGTCAATCAACACACAAGAGTACGCTGCAGAATTAAAAGTGACAGCTATTAAAACCTTGACTAATGAACTTAAAAGTCAACAAGAGGACACTTTCCAGCCATCTCTAAAAGCACCTTATGAATTCTGCTAACCTGAGCAAAGCTAGGATGCAAAGATAAACAAGTTCGTTGATTTCTGGAAAATCAGAACTAGAGAAAGAAATTATTTCAAAGACAATGTAGTATCTGTCATAATATGCGCCATCACAGCCAAATATTTGACAACATATACTTAGTTATTCTGTTTTATGCTGATATCTACACATTATTAAAATATACTGCTGTAAAAAGCATTTGTTTATTTGGTCCTGAAAGTTTCAAAAGAAAGAAGTTTAAAATCACAAGAACTTGGTTTTGTGGAATGTTTATACTATTATGTAGTAACATTGTATGCAACAGGAGAAAAGGCTGTTGTTAATGTGAAGCTGCACTCCAGAAGAATTAAAGGTATTTACATTTTTAGAGAAGTAGCATATTTTTTCATATATTACAGAGAAGGGATTAGAGAAGCCTGAAAATACCTGCTGCCCAACATAGTATTTACCACTCTGAACAGTGTCATGTGACCTTTCACAGGTGTATACACTAATTTTAGAGCTGTTCATTGGATTAGGCTTTGTATTAAATAGGGTATCATATATACAGAAATTATTCAGAAACATCTACATATTTGTTGTGTCAAATCTTACTTTTTCAAACCTAAACAATCATAAGACAAATGTTATTTAAAAAAAATTTTATATGGAATACACTTACTTATGAACTAATTGAAAAAAAAAGATTTTTATCATATTAAAAATTCAAAGTGCATTGTCAAAGCCATTTAGCTGGTCAGTTGAACATTTGTCAGAGAAAATGATTTCTTAATGATTTCTAAAGCACTGCAAGTACCAGAAAATGCAGAAGGTAGTTAAATTTAATAAACATTTATCATACACCAAGTACTACACAAATTCAGTTAGAATTTATTTTCCACCTTTTATTTCATGGCAGCGTTGTCTCTACAAAGATTGGATAAAGATTTGGCAGGTTATTAAACAGGTAATGAACAGTAGCATTAAAATACTGTTCTTCAAAAAACAGAAGCATTCAAAGCACACAAATATTCTACCAAATTTAAAAGTAATTTACATAAGTGACATACCAGAGAGCTGGTAGCATTTTCTGTGTTTTAATTTCACCCTGGGACATGGGAAACAATACAACCTACCTGCCCCACCTTATCAGCTGCTCTGAAGCACTACACTTAGCTGCTGTAGTAGGGCTTTTAGTACATTCAGCACTGAGCTAGAGGTGAACGCCAAGATTTTCTAAGAGGTGAAAGACTGCTGTGACTTACAGGAAATAAACAAACTTGTATTTCTGTAGAGTAATTGTAACTGAGAATACCACAGAATAGCTATCAGTTCACTATAATTATTTTTTCTTTAGTACAAGAGTTTCAGACTACCCAGTAGATCATCCACAGGAAGACTACGCTTCTGTTTATATGCACCACTGTGTGTTCATATCTGTACACAGAAGTGTGTCCTGAACCCTAGATCACGTCRCAGAACCAACTCCTATTCACCCTGGTATCGATGCAGGCATCTTCTGCTCCACAGAACACACACCACTACCTGCATTTCCTTTTAGATCTTGCTCTTAACTGTCTCTGAGACCCATTTCCCACAAATCTCAGCCCTGGAAAACCTCAGAGCACTGCTTCTGGGAAYAGGCAACAGAGAAGGGGCTGTCCTTCATACTTTGCTGCAGATTTGGGTCTCAGTCAACTGGGTAAGCAAATTTGGGATTTGAAACCTTAGAGGTCCAGCACATCTGCTCATGATGATCTTTACAAAGACGACCGAATAAGTCACAATGGTCATATTTACTTCAGCATTCACTGTGAATACCCAGACTGGACAACAGGGCAAAAAACACATAAATATGTGGACAGATACCATGCAACATTCATGCTTCATTCAGCAGGTGCACATGCTTTGTGACAGTTTTCTTCAAGGGCTACTAATGATTACCAAAGTACGATTATTCCATTTTCATAAACACTATGCAACATTTATGTAAAATTTATTGGCAAACATTTGTTGCCAGTAAATACATATGATTGAATATTCATGGAAAGTAACATAAGCAGGGTGGGTTCAAATCAAAATGATTTTATTGCAAACTTCAAGACACGCAAAACGCCACACATCGTGAGTTTGGATTAATCCTCAGTTTAGCTTGCACAGCTACTGCTATTATTGTAAATATTATCTTGCTAATCCAGCTTCAGGGTTTGACTTGATRGTGATCTCCAGTTGAGAAATAATCTGAAATAAATAACCTAATAGGGCATGAAACTAAACCTTTAGAGACAAGAGCTTTGTTCTGCAGTTAGGCACATCTTACTATGTGGTCTCATGGAAGTCCTGTTACTTCTCTGTGTCCCAGTTTCCTCACTGAAAAAGCTACATATGCTTCAATACCTTTACTGTTATTTTTTTCAGCTCTACAGCTGAACTGTTCTGAATCTACTCAGGTAAAACCCAAATACATAGTATTGAGACAACAGGAGAAGACTGGGGACTGTATTTACCACAGACACAGTAAACAAAAAGTTACTACATTTGGCAGAAGGGAAGAAAATCCATTTGGGGGGTTATACATTAGTATTAGAGTTTTATAGTGCTATAAACCACTGGCACCAATGGAGTTATAATAGTCTGACAGAATCCAGTAAGTAATCACAATAATTCAATACAAAAAAATAAAAGAATCTACTAAATTTTTAGTAGTGATCCAGTAATATAGGCATAGCAAAGAGGCATGGAAGAAAAAACTTTTTTTTCTCATTCTGCTACCACTAATTTCTTGGAAATAGTTTAATTTTTTTTTCCAGTTTTTCAGTGTCCCTTCTGACACAGTCACAAATAAAATCAAAACTTTACCTATACCTTTAGCTAAAGTGAGACTGTGACCTTTCCACCACATGTAGGGACTTCAGAACTGGGTGAGGACACGCACATAGGGTGAGGTCTTCAGAACTATTCACACATGCAATGCTCCATTACTTGTCTTTCATGTATCTTCCATCTATAAAACCAAAATTCTTTCATCTAAACTAACACGTTACCCTGAGCTGCAGGAAAGGTCAATCTTCTGCTCTACCAAAAAATTACGTTATTTTGAAATGAAGAGGAATCCATTCTCCATAAAAAAACCCTACAGATTATGAAAATTCTATATCTCATCCTTCTGACCTCAGGATTAAAAATTGTAAGATGCTCAGATGTTAAGGCAATTGAGACCATGAAGATTTCAAGATCTGAACATACACAAATAAGTATACATTTCTTTAAGGTACAAAAAAAGAAAAAAATCTGAGATTTGATCACAAGTACATAATATCAAAATTTCAGTTTTACAAAGAAATTTGTACCTGTATAGTTAATACATACAATGTATATAAGAAGCCTACAGAGAATGTGTTAGATATGTTGAAGGTTATTTTCTCTTATTCACATATTCTCTAAAATTATAGGATATTTTGATGTAATAAATCACCTTGATACATATAATGCCACCAAAGGAAACAGAATATTGGCAGATTATTGCAAGGTAAAAAAAAAAAAGGGGCAATTAGGCAGGAGTATTCTTTCTGGTTGCTGTGCAGTCCACGCTAAGTAAGGATAGATAAACATTAACAAAATAAGACATTAAATACAAGCAAAAGCAGAATTTCAAAAAATAAGAAATTGGATGTTCTTGTCATGTACAATTTTCATGACACAGAAATGAAGGACTGTCACTCCTAATATTAGCCACTTCTCCTCCAATTTAAAAAGATGTACATCAGAATCCCCTTACTGCAACAGTAAGTGTCTCCATCTCACCATTCTGGATTTACTCTGTGGCAAGACTATTGTCTCCTGTACACGACTAGTTATTGTTTAGCATATGCTGGGAGAGATCATTCAGATCAAGGGCTGTGCGCAAAAGACCTCTGAAATGACGAGTAAAGAGGTAAATTGCTTTCTCTTGGAAAGAAAAGTTAAGGTTGCAATGTACACATGACTGAAGTGTGGAAACTGTCGCAATGGTAAACTGTGCGACTTTGTGGAACAACATAGTATGATTTAGTCTTTTTATCTCTATTCTTTACAGGTTTTTGTCAAACATGATGTGAGATAATTCTTTCACAAAGCTGTAAAGAATAGTAATTTCTTACTTCTTAATTATCATTTGGTGACAGACATTGGATGAGGGAAGGAGGCGGACATCATCTGGGGATAAACCAGCAAGAGGGTTTTGTCTATCAGCAGCTGTGAATGAGCCATCAGCAGCTGTGCACACACTCTTCACTGTTTTAGGATAAAAATCACACAGAAAAGTATCACTCCAGATGGGGAAAGTTTATGTATGTAAGCCCTTAACCAATCATGCTGCAAACATGTTCCTTCCTATGATGGTTCATGCCCAGCTCCCATCAATCCATCCCAGTGTGTGTACGCTCACCATTCTCTTCCATGTTAACGTTAACATCTTCCACATTTAGCAACATTAGCAACACCTGAACCTAAAAGGTGTGAGCACACTAGGCATAAACATTCTGTTAGAGCTGGAATTGCTGATAAAAGTCCCTAAATCTAGTACTGAAACACAGTTCCCCACTGCACCAGGTTTGCACTGGCAGACCCCATTTCTCTATCAAGTTTTGCTTAARCAGAGGCATCAGATAACAATGAAGTGATGAATAACATTGAAAATACAGGAGCCAAGCTTGAGAGACTTTACTAATTCTTTCTGAATATGTTTTAATGTGCAAAATGAAAAGTGTGTAAAAATGTGTGAAAAACTAAATGGTCAAACTTAATTGGACCCGCAAGACATACACATATGCTGCTTTAATACATGCCTTTATACTTACACAGGTTTTATAGATTGTGTTATAGCTCTTGTGATACCATCTGTGGACATAGATTCTCCACCATTCTACAAGCCAAGTAAAATCATCGCTACTAGGGTTAAAGGTCACTTTTCAGAGCAGAGACCAAAGCCCTCCTTTTCGCTCATGGCCTGAAAACAGTTTTTTTTTACCTGTGCTGTCTTCCACCAGGAGAACAGGAGATACCTGATACTTTCTCAGATGTCACCTCACTCCACAGCTCCCTCAAAATTATACACTATCATTTGTGGACACCTCTGGGATTTGCTAATCTTTCCACCCCTCTTCGAAACGTCCCCAAGATACTTTGTGCAGAGATGCCCAAAATAACACATATCCTATTCCCTTTGAGTTTAATCTCACACTATTTGGGAGCTAGTAATACCTCCTGCTTCCTGTCCATCAGGCCTTGCTCTGCCACCTATTCCCTGGAGGCTTCTTCACTGTAACTCATGCTCTTGAATTTGAGGTGGAAAGAGCTGAATGTGGACTCCTGATCCCTGTTTACACAAAAGCAAAACAAACACAAAAAAATCAACTCTTGGCATATGTCCACAGCTTACTATATGCACTGGCGTATATCTACCATCTTATGCCTACAATAAACGAGTCGTGCAACTCCACACACAGCTACGCAGGTACACACAGCCCTCCAGCCCCCGGCCACGCTCTCCCAGCTGGAATCGCACCCCGGCACGTTCTCCATCGGGCACATAAAAGCCTACGCGCCGCACATTTATACGCTCCCGCACCCCACAGCGCGTTTTCAGTCAGCGTAACGTTCACGGCAGCAGCCGCTCTGCGGTAGTTAAATACTGTCTCACCAGAGTGAACTATTTTGTGTGTGAAAACATATGCCAGTCAAACCCGGCCTCCTGCCCTCCCGCCCCCTCTTCCCTCCTTTTCCTCCCTCTCCCTGGGGCGTGCAGGCACACGCACAAACCGCAAGGCAAAGGACAGATTCTGATCTCATTTGCAGCAGCGTAAATCCAAAATACCTCTGTTATCTTCACCTGCCTCTTGCTCTCTTTCCGCCACAGCCTGCAATCTATTTCACGCCAGGATTCAGCAGGGGAAGGCTGCGCACACAGGCCAGGCCCGGCCAGCGGGACCGCTCCGGAGCCTGCTCCGGAGCCGCCACTGCCCACTCTGGCCCTCGAGGCAAGTTACCACCGCGCCTCCTGCCGCTGCTGCCCTCGTCCCGCCCACGCCCGACACGGGCCCGTCCGCTTGCCCCGCTTCGGCGGGACCG